>NW_026123787.1:0-246835 GCF_025177605.1 Cucumis melo
ATTTCCAGTGGTTTCTGACACCGGACGAGCGTTCGCCACTCGTTGGAAGCTTCGGCCATCTTTTGGACCGTTTTGGGTCGCACCACAGTTCTCCCTCCAACGAGCTCGCTTCCCGACCTATACCTCCGGAAAACGTGTCAGGGAGCATGCCAGGAGTGTGGGTTGAAGTCCTCGGAGCACGAGACCCGAAGATCGAAAGACTTATGACCAATACGGAGCAAAGGGAAGAAAACCGTCGGGGGACCGCTTTTTACCCCAGGACGAGAAAACTGAGTCCGGGGCATTCCCGCTCGCGTTTTCTTGGGACGAGCACCGGAAGTCCTCGAGCTCAGCCCGTTTCCTTCGCTGCAAGTGCATTTCCAGTGGTTTCTGACACCGGACGAGCGTTCGCCACTCGTTGGAAGCTTCGGCCATCTTTTGGACCGTTTTGGGTCGCACCACAGTTCTCCCTCCAACGAGCTCGCTTCCCGACCTACACCTCCGGAAAACGTGTCAGGGAGCATGCCAGGAGTGTGGGTTGAAGTCCTCGGAGCACGAGACCCGAAGATCGAAAGACTTATGACCAATACGGAGCAAAGGGAAGAAACCGTCGGGGGACCCGCTTTTTACCCCAGGACGAGAAAACTGAGTCCGGGGCATTCCCGCTCGCGTTTTCTTGGGACGAGCACCGGAAGTCCTCGAGCTCAACCCGTTTCCTTCGCTGCAAGTGCATTTCCAGTGGTTTCTGACACCGGACGAGCGTTCGCCACTCGTTGGAAGCTTCGGCCATCTTTTGGACCGTTTTGGGTCGCACCACAGTTCTCCCTCCAACGAGCTCGCTTCCCGACCTATACCTCCGGAAAACGTGTCAGGGAGCATGCCAGGAGTGTGGGTTGAAGTCCTCGGAGCACGAGACCCGAAGATCGAAAGACTTATGACCAATACGGAGCAAAGGGAAGAAACCGTCGGGGGACCGCTTTTTACCCCAGGACGAGAAAACTGAGTCCGGGGCATTCCCGCTCGCGTTTTCTTGGGACGAGCACCAAAAGTCCTCGAGCTCAGCCCGTTTCCTTCGCTGCAAGTGCATTTCCAGTGGTTTCTGACACCGGACGAGCGTTCGCCACTCGTTGGAAGCTTCGGCCATCTTTTGGACCGTTTTGGGTCGCACCACAGTTCTCCCTCCAACGAGCTCGCTTCCCCGACCTATACCTCCGGAAAACGTGTCAGGGAGCATGCCAGGAGTGTGGGTTGAAGTCCTCGGAGCACGAGACCCGAAAGATCGAAAGACTTATGACCAATACGGAGCAAAGGGAAGAAACCGTCGGGGGACCGCTTTTTACCCCAGGACGAGAAAACTGAGTCCGGGGCATTCCCGCTCGCGTTTTCTTGGGACGAGCACCGGAAGTCCTCGAGCTCAGCCCGTTTCCTTCGCTGCAAGTGCATTTCCAGTGGTTTCTGACACCGGGACGAGCGTTCGCCACTCGTTGGAAGCTTCGGCCATCTTTTGGACCGTTTTGGGTCGCACCACAGTTCTCCCTCCAACGAGCTCGCTTCCCGACCTATACCTCCGGAAAACGTGTCAGGGAGCATGCCAGGAGTGTGGGTTGAAGTCCTCGGAGCACGAGACCCGAAGATCGAAAGACTTATGACCAATACGGAGCAAAGGGAAGAAACCGTCGGGGGACCGCTTTTTTACCCCAGGACGAGAAAACTGAGTCCGGGGCATTCCCGCTCGCGTTTTCTTGGGACGAGCACCGGAAGTCCTCGAGCTCAGCCCGTTTCCTTCGCTGCAAGTGCATTTCCAGTGGTTTCTGACACCGGACGAGCGTTCGCCACTCGTTGGAAGCTTCGGCCATCTTTTGGACCGTTTTGGGTCGCACCACAGTTCTCCCTCCAACGAGCTCGCTTCCCGACCTATACCTCCGGAAAACGTGTCAGGGAGCATGCCAGGAGTGTGGGTTGAAGTCCTCGGAGCACGAGACCCGAAGATCGAAAGACTTATGACCAATACGGAGCAAAGGGAAGAAACCGTCGGGGGACCGCTTTTTACCCCAGGACGAGAAAACTGAGTCCGGGGCATTCCCGCTCGCGTTTTCTTGGGACGAGCACCGGAAGTCCTCGAGCTCAGCCCGTTTCCTTCGCTGCAAGTGCATTTCCAGTGGTTTCTGACACCGGACGAGCGTTCGCCACTCGTTGGAAGCTTCGGCCATCTTTTGGACCGTTTTGGGTCGCACCACAGTTCTCCCTCCAACGAGCTCGCTTCCCGACCTATACCTCCGGAAAACGTGTCAGGGAGCACGCCAGGAGTGTGGGTTGAAGTCCTCGGAGCACGAGACCCGAAGATCGAAAGACTTATGACCAATACGGAGCAAAGGGAAGAAACCGTCGGGGGACCGCTTTTTACCCCAGGACGAGAAAACTGAGTCCGGGGCATTCCCGCTCGCGTTTTCTTGGGACGAGCACCGGAAGTCCTCGAGCTCAGCCCGTTTCCTTCGCTGCAAGTGCATTTCCAGTGGTTTCTGACACCGGACGAGCGTTCGCCACTCGTTGGAAGCTTCGGCCATCTTTTGGACCGTTTTGGGTCGCACCACAGTTCTCCCTCCAACGAGCTCGCTTCCCGACCTATACCTCCGGAAAACGTGTCAGGGAGCATGCCAGGAGTGTGGGTTGAAGTCCTCGGAGCACGAGACCCGAAGATCGAAAGACTTATGACCAATACGGAGCAAAGGGAAGAAACCGTCGGGGGACCGCTTTTTACCCCAGGACGAGAAAACTGAGTCCGGGGCATTCCCGCTCGCGTTTTCTTGGGACGAGCACCGGAAGTCCTCGAGCTCAGCCCGTTTCCTTCGCTGCAAGTGCATTTCCAGTGGTTTCTGACACCGGACGAGCGTTCGCCACTCGTTGGAAGCTTCGGCCATCTTTTGGACCGTTTTGGGTCGCACCACAGTTCTCCCTCCAACGAGCTCGCTTCCCGACCTATACCTCCGGAAAACGTGTCAGGGAGCATGCCAGGAGTGTGGGTTGAAGTCCTCGGAGCACGAGACCCGAAGATCGAAAGACTTATGACCAATACGGAGCAAAGGGAAGAAACCGTCGGGGGACCGCTTTTTACCCCAGGACGAGAAAACTGAGTCCGGGGCATTCCCGCTCGCGTTTTCTTGGGACGAGCACCGGAAGTCCTCGAGCTCAGCCCGTTTCCTTTGCTGCAAGTGCATTTCCAGTGGTTTCTGACACCGGACGAGCGTTCGCCACTCGTTGGAAGCTTCGGCCATCTTTTGGACCGTTTTGGGTCGCACCACAGTTCTCCCTCCAACGAGCTCGCTTCCCGACCTATACCTCCGGAAAACGTGTCAGGGAGCATGCCAGGAGTGTGGGTTGAAGTCCTCGGAGCACGAGACCCGAAGATCGAAAGACTTATGACCAATACGGAGCAAAGGGAAGAAACCGTCGGGGGACCGCTTTTTACCCCAGGACGAGAAAACTGAGTCCGGGGCATTCCGGCTCGCGTTTTCTTGGGACGAGCACCGGAAGTCCTCGAGCTCAGCCCGTTTCCTTCGCTGCAAGTGCATTTCCAGTGGTTTCTGACACCGGACGAGCGTTCGCCACTCGTTGGAAGCTTCGGCCATCTTTTGGACCGTTTTGGGTCGCACCACAGTTCTCCCTCCAACGAGCTCGCTTCCCGACCTATACCTCCGGAAAACGTGTCAGGGAGCATGCCAGGAGTGTGGGTTGAAGTCCTCGGAGCACGAGACCCGAAGATCGAAAGACTTATGACCAATACGGAGCAAAGGGAAGAAACCGTCGGGGGACCGCTTTTTACCCCAGGACGAGAAAACTGAGTCCGGGGCATTCCCGCTCGCGTTTTCTTGGGACGAGCACCGGAAGTCCTCGAGCTCAGCCCGTTTCCTTCGCTGCAAGTGCATTTCCAGTGGTTTCTGACACCGGACGAGCGTTCGCCACTCGTTGGAAGCTTCGGCCATCTTTTGGACCGTTTTGGGTCGCACCACAGTTCTCCCTCCAACGAGCTCGCTTCCCGACCTATACCTCCGGAAAACGTGTCGGGGAGCATGCCAGGAGTGTGGGTTGAAGTCCTCGGAGCACGAGACCCGAAGATCGAAAGACTTATGACCAATACGGAGCAAAGGGAAGAAACCGTCGGGGGACCGCTTTTTACCCCAGGACGAGAAAACTGAGTCCGGGGCATTCCCGCTCGCGTTTTCTTGGGACGAGCACCGGAAGTCCTCGAGCTCAGCCCGTTTCCTTCGCTGCAAGTGCATTTCCAGTGGTTTCTGACACCGGACGAGCGTTCGCCACTCGTTGGAAGCTTCGGCCATCTTTTGGACCGTTTTGGGTCGCACCACAGTTCTCCCTCCAACGAGCTCGCTTCCCGACCTATACCTCCGGAAAACGTGTCAGGGAGCATGCCAGGAGTGTGGGTTGAAGTCCTCGGAGCACGAGACCCGAAGATCGAAAGACTTATGACCAATACGGAGCAAAGGGAAGAAACCGTCGGGGGACCGCTTTTTACCCCAGGACGAGAAAACTGAGTCCGGGGCATTCCCGCTCGCGTTTTCTTGGGACGAGCACCGGAAGTCCTCGAGCTCAGCCCGTTTCCTTCGCTGCAAGTGCATTTCCAGTGGTTTCTGACACCGGACGAGCGTTCGCCACTCGTTGGAAGCTTCGGCCATCTTTTGGACCGTTTTGGGTCGCACCACAGTTCTCCCTCCAACGAGCTCGCTTCCCGACCTATACCTCCGGAAAACGTGTCAGGGAGCATGCCAGGAGTGTGGGTTGAAGTCCTCGGAGCACGAGACCCGAAGATCGAAAGACTTATGACCAATACGGAGCAAAGGGAAGAAACCGTCGGGGGACCGCTTTTTACCCCAGGACGAGAAAACTGAGTCCGGGGCATTCCGGCTCGCGTTTTCTTGGGACGAGCACCGGAAGTCCTCGAGCTCAGCCCGTTTCCTTCGCTGCAAGTGCATTTCCAGTGGTTTCTGACACCGGACGAGCGTTCGCCACTCGTTGGAAGCTTCGGCCATCTTTTGGACCGTTTTGTGTCGCACCACAGTTCTCCCTCCAACGAGCTCGCTTCCCGACCTATACCTCCGGAAAACGTGTCAGGGAGCATGCCAGGAGTGTGGGTTGAAGTCCTCGGAGCACGAGACCCGAAGATCGAAAGACTTATGACCAATACGGAGCAAAGGGAAGAAACCGTCGGGGGACCGCTTTTTACCCCAGGACGAGAAAACTGAGTCCGGGGCATTCCCGCTCGCGTTTTCTTGGGACGAGCACCGGAAGTCCTCGAGCTCAGCCCGTTTCCTTCGCTGCAAGTGCATTTCCAGTGGTTTCTGACACCGGACGAGCGTTCGCCACTCGTTGGAAGCTTCGGCCATCTTTTGGACCGTTTTGGGTCGCACCACAGTTCTCCCTCCAACGAGCTCGCTTCCCGACCTATACCTCCGGAAAACGTGTCGGGGAGCATGCCAGGAGTGTGGGTTGAAGTCCTCGGAGCACGAGACCCGAAGATCGAAAGACTTATGACCAATACGGAGCAAAGGGAAGAAACCGTCGGGGGACCGCTTTTTACCCCAGGACGAGAAAACTGAGTCCGGGGCATTCCCGCTCGCGTTTTCTTGGGACGAGCACCGGAAGTCCTCGAGCTCAGCCCGTTTCCTTCGCTGCAAGTGCATTTCCAGTGGTTTCTGACACCGGACGAGCGTTCGCCACTCGTTGGAAGCTTCGGCCATCTTTTGGACCGTTTTGGGTCGCACCACAGTTCTCCCTCCAACGAGCTCGCTTCCCGACCTATACCTCCGGAAAACGTGTCGGGGAGCATGCCAGGAGTGTGGGTTGAAGTCCTCGGAGCACGAGACCCGAAGATCGAAAGACTTATGACCAATACGGAGCAAAGGGAAGAAACCGTCGGGGGGACCGCTTTTTACCCCAGGACGAGAAAACTGAGTCCGGGGCATTCCCGCTCGCGTTTTCTTGGGACGAGCACCGGAAGTCCTCGAGCTCAGCCCGTTTCCTTCGCTGCAAGTGCATTTCCAGTGGTTTCTGACACCGGACGAGCGTTCGCCACTCGTTGGAAGCTTCGGCCATCTTTTGGACCGTTTTGGGTCGCACCACAGTTCTCCCTCCAACGAGCTCGCTTCCCGACCTATACCTCCGGAAAACGTGTCAGGGAGCATGCCAGGAGTGTGGGTTGAAGTCCTCGGAGCACGAGACCCGAAGATCGAAAGACTTATGACCAATACGGAGCAAAGGGAAGAAACCGTCGGGGGACCGCTTTTTACCCCAGGACGAGAAAACTGAGTCCGCGGCATTCCCGCTCGCGTTTTCTTGGGACGAGCACCGGAAGTCCTCGAGCTCAGCCCGTTTCCTTCGCTGCAAGTGCATTTCCAGTGGTTTCTGACAACGGACGAGCGTTCGCCACTCGTTGGAAGCTTCGGCCATCTTTTGGACCGTTTTGGGTCGCACCACAGTTCTCCCTCCAACGAGCTCGCTTCCCGACCTATACCTCCGGAAAACGTGTCAGGGAGCATGCCAGGAGTGTGGGTTGAAGTCCTCGGAGCACGAGACCCGAAGATCGAAAGACTTATGACCAATACGGAGCAAAGGGAAGAAACCGTCGGGGGACCGCTTTTTACCCCAGGACGAGAAAACTGAGTCCGGGGCATTCCCGCTCGCGTTTTCTTGGGACGAGCACCGGAAGTCCTCGAGCTCAGCCCGTTTCCTTCGCTGCAAGTGCATTTCCAGTGGTTTCTGACACCGGACGAGCGTTCGCCACTCGTTGGAAGCTTCGGCCATCTTTTGGACCGTTTTGGGTCGCACCACAGTTCTCCCTCCAACGAGCTCGCTTCCCGACCTATACCTCCGGAAAACGTGTCAGGGAGCATGCCAGGAGTGTGGGTTGAAGTCCTCGGAGCACGAGACCCGAAGATCGAAAGACTTATGACCAATACGGAGCAAAGGGAAGAAACCGTCGGGGGACCGCTTTTTACCCCAGGACGAGAAAACTGAGTCCGGGGCATTCCCGCTCGCGTTTTCTTGGGACGAGCACCGGAAGTCCTCGAGCTCAGCCCGTTTCCTTCGCTGCAAGTGCATTTCCAGTGGTTTCTGACACCGGACGGGCGTTCGCCACTCGTTGGAAGCTTCGGCCATCTTTTGGACCGTTTTGGGTCGCACCACAGTTCTCCCTCCAACGAGCTCGCTTCCCGACCTATACCTCCGGAAAACGTGTCGGGGAGCATGCCAGGAGTGTGGGTTGAAGTCCTCGGAGCACGAGACCCGAAGATCGAAAGACTTATGACCAATACGGAGCAAAGGGAAGAAACCGTCGGGGGACCGCTTTTTACCCCAGGACGAGAAAACTGAGTCCGGGGCATTCCCGCTCGCGTTTTCTTGGGACGAGCACCGGAAGTCCTCGAGCTCAGCCCGTTTCCTTCGCTGCAAGTGCATTTCCAGTGGTTTCTGACACCCGGACGAGCGTTCGCCACTCGTTGGAAGCTTCGGCCATCTTTTGGACCGTTTTGGGTCGCACCACAGTTCTCCCTCCAACGAGCTCGCTTCCCGACCTATACCTCCGGAAAACGTGTCAGGGAGCATGCCAGGAGTGTGGGTTGAAGTCCTCGGAGCACGAGACCCGAAGATCGAAAGACTTATGACCAATACGGAGCAAAGGGAAGAAACCGTCGGGGGACCGCTTTTTACCCCAGGACGAGAAAACTGAGTCCGGGGCATTCCGGCTCGCGTTTTCTTGGGACGAGCACCGGAAGTCCTCGAGCTCAGCCCGTTTCCTTCGCTGCAAGTGCATTTCCAGTGGTTTCTGACACCGGACGAGCGTTCGCCACTCGTTGGAAGCTTCGGCCATCTTTTGGACCGTTTTGTGTCGCACCACAGTTCTCCCTCCAACGAGCTCGCTTCCCGACCTATACCTCCGGAAAACGTGTCAGGGAGCATGCCAGGAGTGTGGGTTGAAGTCCTCGGAGCACGAGACCCGAAGATCGAAAGACTTATGACCAATACGGAGCAAAGGGAAGAAACCGTCGGGGGACCGCTTTTTACCCCAGGACGAGAAAACTGAGTCCGGGGCATTCCCGCTCGCGTTTTCTTGGGACGAGCACCGGAAGTCCTCGAGCTCAGCCCGTTTCCTTCGCTGCAAGTGCATTTCCAGTGGTTTCTGACACCGGACGAGCGTTCGCCACTCGTTGGAAGCTTCGGCCATCTTTTGGACCGTTTTGGGTCGCACCACAGTTCTCCCTCCAACGAGCTCGCTTCCCGACCTATACCTCCGGAAAACGTGTCGGGGAGCATGCCAGGAGTGTGGGTTGAAGTCCTCGGAGCACGAGACCCGAAGATCGAAAGACTTATGACCAATACGGAGCAAAGGGAAGAAACCGTCGGGGGACCGCTTTTTACCCCAGGACGAGAAAACTGAGTCCGGGGCATTCCCGCTCGCGTTTTCTTGGGACGAGCACCGGAAGTCCTCGAGCTCAGCCCGTTTCCTTCGCTGCAAGTGCATTTCCAGTGGTTTCTGACACCGGACGAGCGTTCGCCACTCGTTGGAAGCTTCGGCCATCTTTTGGACCGTTTTGGGTCGCACCACAGTTCTCCCTCCAACGAGCTCGCTTCCCGACCTATACCTCCGGAAAACGTGTCGGGGAGCATGCCAGGAGTGTGGGTTGAAGTCCTCGGAGCACGAGACCCGAAGATCGAAAGACTTATGACCAATACGGAGCAAAGGGAAGAAACCGTCGGGGGACCGCTTTTTACCCCAGGACGAGAAAACTGAGTCCGGGGCATTCCCGCTCGCGTTTTCTTGGGACGAGCACCGGAAGTCCTCGAGCTCAGCCCGTTTCCTTCGCTGCAAGTGCATTTCCAGTGGTTTCTGACACCGGACGAGCGTTCGCCACTCGTTGGAAGCTTCGGCCATCTTTTGGACCGTTTTGGGTCGCACCACAGTTCTCCCTCCAACGAGCTCGCTTCCCGACCTATACCTCCGGAAAACGTGTCAGGGAGCATGCCAGGAGTGTGGGTTGAAGTCCTCGGAGCACGAGACCCGAAGATCGAAAGACTTATGACCAATACGGAGCAAAGGGAAGAAACCGTCGGGGGACCGCTTTTTACCCCAGGACGAGAAAACTGAGTCCGCGGCATTCCCGCTCGCGTTTTCTTGGGACGAGCACCGGAAGTCCTCGAGCTCAGCCCGTTTCCTTCGCTGCAAGTGCATTTCCAGTGGTTTCTGACAACGGACGAGCGTTCGCCACTCGTTGGAAGCTTCGGCCATCTTTTGGACCGTTTTGGGTCGCACCACAGTTCTCCCTCCAACGAGCTCGCTTCCCGACCTATACCTCCGGAAAACGTGTCAGGGAGCATGCCAGGAGTGTGGGTTGAAGTCCTCGGAGCACGAGACCCGAAGATCGAAAGACTTATGACCAATACGGAGCAAAGGGAAGAAACCGTCGGGGGACCGCTTTTTACCCCAGGACGAGAAAACTGAGTCCGGGGCATTCCCGCTCGCGTTTTCTTGGGACGAGCACCGGAAGTCCTCGAGCTCAGCCCGTTTCCTTCGCTGCAAGTGCATTTCCAGTGGTTTCTGACACCGGACGAGCGTTCGCCACTCGTTGGAAGCTTCGGCCATCTTTTGGACCGTTTTGGGTCGCACCACAGTTCTCCCTCCAACGAGCTCGCTTCCCGACCTATACCTCCGGAAAACGTGTCAGGGAGCATGCCAGGAGTGTGGGTTGAAGTCCTCGGAGCACGAGACCCGAAGATCGAAAGACTTATGACCAATACGGAGCAAAGGGAAGAAACCGTCGGGGGACCGCTTTTTACCCCAGGACGAGAAAACTGAGTCCGGGGCATTCCCGCTCGCGTTTTCTTGGGACGAGCACCGGAAGTCCTCGAGCTCAGCCCGTTTCCTTCGCTGCAAGTGCATTTCCAGTGGTTTCTGACACCGGACGGGCGTTCGCCACTCGTTGGAAGCTTCGGCCATCTTTTGGACCGTTTTGGGTCGCACCACAGTTCTCCCTCCAACGAGCTCGCTTCCCGACCTATACCTCCGGAAAACGTGTCGGGGAGCATGCCAGGAGTGTGGGTTGAAGTCCTCGGAGCACGAGACCCGAAGATCGAAAGACTTATGACCAATACGGAGCAAAGGGAAGAAACCGTCGGGGGACCGCTTTTTACCCCAGGACGAGAAAACTGAGTCCGGGGCATTCCCGCTCGCGTTTTCTTGGGACGAGCACCGGAAGTCCTCGAGCTCAGCCCGTTTCCTTCGCTGCAAGTGCATTTCCAGTGGTTTCTGACACCGGACGAGCGTTCGCCACTCGTTGGAAGCTTCGGCCATCTTTTGGACCGTTTTGGGTCGCACCACAGTTCTCCCTCCAACGAGCTCGCTTCCCGACCTATACCTCCGGAAAACGTGTCGGGGAGCATGCCAGGAGTGTGGGTTGAAGTCCTCGGAGCACGAGACCCGAAGATCGAAAGACTTATGACCAATACGGAGCAAAGGGAAGAAACCGTCGGGGGACCGCTTTTTACCCCAGGACGAGAAAACTGAGTCCGGGGCATTCCCGCTCGCGTTTTCTTGGGACGAGCACCGGAAGTCCTCGAGCTCAGCCCGTTTCCTTCGCTGCAAGTGCATTTCCAGTGGTTTCTGACACCGGACGAGCGTTCGCCACTCGTTGGAAGCTTCGGCCATCTTTTGGACCGTTTTGGGTCGCACCACAGTTCTCCCTCCAACGAGCTCGCTTCCCGACCTATACCTCCGGAAAACGTGTCAGGGAGCATGCCAGGAGTGTGGGTTGAAGTCCTCGGAGCACGAGACCCGAAGATCGAAAGTCTTATGACCAATACGGAGCAAAGGGAAGAAACCGTCGGGGGACCGCTTTTTACCCCAGGACGAGAAAACTGAGTCCGGGGCATTCCCGCTCGCGTTTTCTTGGGACGACCACCGGAAGTCCTCGAGCTCAGCCCGTTTCCTTCGCTGCAAGTGCATTTCCAGTGGTTTCTGACACCGGACGAGCGTTCGCCACTCGTTGGAAGCTTCGGCCATCTTTTGGACCGTTTTGGGTCGCACCACAGTTCTCCCTCCAACGAGCTCGCTTCCCGACCTATACCTCCGGAAAACGTGTCAGGGAGCATGCCAGGAGTGTGGGTTGAAGTCCTCGGAGCACGAGACCCGAAGATCGAAAGACTTATGACCAATACGGAGCAAAGGGAAGAAACCGTCGGGGGACCGCTTTTTACCCCAGGACGAGAAAACTGAGTCCGGGGCATTCCCGCTCGCGTTTTCTTGAGACGAGCACCGGAAGTCCTCGAGCTCAGCCCGTTTCCTTCGCTGCAAGTGCATTTCCAGTGGTTTCTGACACCGGACGAGCGTTCGCCACTCGTTGGAAGCTTCGGCCATCTTTTAGACCGTTTTGGGTCGCACCACAGTTCTCCCTCCAACGAGCTCGCTTCCCGACCTATACCTCCGGAAAACGTGTCAGGGAGCATGCCAGGAGTGTGGGTTGAAGTCCTCGGAGCACGAGACCCGAAGATCGAAAGACTTATGACCAATACGGAGCAAAGGGAAGAAACCGTCGGGGGACCGCTTTTTACCCCAGGACGAGAAAACTGAGTCCGGGGCATTCCCGCTCGCGTTTTCTTGAGACGAGCACCGGAAGTACTCGTGCTCAGCCCGTTTCCTTCACTGCAAGTGCATTTCCAGTGGTTTCTGACACCGGACGAGCGTTCGCCACTCGTTGGAAGCTTCGGCCATCTTTTGGACCGTTTTGGGTCGCACCACAGTTCTCCCTCCAACGAGCTCGCTTCCCGACCTATACCTCCGGAAAACGTGTCAGGGAGCATGCCAGGAGTGTGGGTTGAAGTCCTCGGAGCACGAGACCCGAAGATCGAAAGACTTATGACCAATACGGAGCAAAGGGAAGAAACCGTCGGGGGACCGCTTTTTACCCCAGGACGAGAAAACTGAGTCCGGGGCATTCCCGCTCGCGTTTTCTTGGGACGAGCACCGGAAGTCCTCGAGCTCAGCCCGTTTCCTTCGCTGCAAGTGCATTTCCAGTGGTTTCTGACACCGGACGAGCGTTCGCCACTCGTTGGAAGCTTCGGCCATCTTTTGGACCGTTTTGGGTCGCACCACAGTTCTCCCTCCAACGAGCTCGCTTCCCGACCTATACCTCCGGAAAACGTGTCAGGGAGCATGCCAGGAGTGTGGGTTGAAGTCCTCGGAGCACGAGACCCGAAGATCGAAAGGCTTATGACCAATACGGAGCAAAGGGAAGAAACCGTCGGGGGACCGCTTTTTACCCCAGGACGAGAAAACTGAGTCCGGGGCATTCCCGCTCGCGTTTTCTTGGGACGAGCACCGGAAGTCCTCGAGCTCAGCCCGTTTCCTTCGCTGCAAGTGCATTTCCAGTGGTTTCTGACACCGGACGAGCGTTCGCCACTCGTTGGAAGCTTCGGCCATCTTTTGGACCATTTTGGGTCGCACCACAGTTCTCCCTCCAACGAGCTCGCTTCCCGACCTATACCTCCGGAAAACGTGTCAGGGAGCATGCCAGGAGTGTGGGTTGAAGTCCTCGGAGCACGAGACCCGAAGATCGAAAGACTTATGACCAATACGGAGCAAAGGGAAGAAACCGTCGGGGGACCGCTTTTTACCCCAGGACGAGAAAACTGAGTCCGGGGCATTCCCGCTCGCGTTTTCTTGGGTCGAGCACCGGAAGTCCTCGAGCTCAGCCCGTTTCCTTCGCTGCAAGTGCATTTCCAGTGGTTTCTGACACCGGACGAGCGTTCGCCACTCGTTGGAAGCTTCGGCCATCTTTTGGACCGTTTTGGGTCGCACCACAGTTCTCCCTCCAACGAGCTCGCTTCCCGACCTATACCTCCGGAAAACGTGTCAGGGAGCATGCCAGGAGTGTGGGTTGAAGTCCTCGGAGCACGAGACCCGAAGATCGAAAGACTTATGACCAATACGGAGCAAAGGGAAGAAACCGTCGGGGGACCGCTTTTTACCCCAGGACGAGAAAACTGAGTCCGGGGCATTCCCGCTCGCGTTTTCTTGGGACGAGCACCGGAAGTCCTCGAGCTCAGCCCGTTTCCTTCGCTGCAAGTGCATTTCCAGTGGTTTCTGACACCGGACGAGCGTTCGCCACTCGTTGGAAGCTTCGGCCATCTTTTGGACCGTTTTGGGTCGCACCACAGTTCTCCCTCCAACGAGCTCGCTTCCCGACCTATACCTCCGGAAAACGTGTCAGGGAGCATGCCAGGAGTGTGGGTTGAAGTCCTCGGAGCACGAGACCCGAAGATCGAAAGACTTATGACCAATACGGAGCAAAGGGAAGAAACCGTCGGGGGACCGCTTTTTACCCCAGGACGAGAAAACTGAGTCCGGGGCATTCCCGCTCGCGTTTTCTTGGGACGAGCACCGGAAGTCCTCGAGCTCAGCCCGTTTCCTTCGCTGCAAGTGCATTTCCAGTGGTTTCTGACACCGGACGAGCGTTCGCCACTCGTTGGAAGCTTCGGCCATCTTTTGGACCGTTTTGGGTCGCACCACAGTTCTCCCTCCAACGAGCTCGCTTCCCGACCTATACCTCCGGAAAACGTGTCAGGGAGCATGCCAGGAGTGTGGGTTGAAGTCCTCGGAGCACGAGACCCGAAGATCGAAAGACTTATGACCAATACGGAGCAAAGGGAAGAAACCGTCGGGGGACCGCTTTTTACCCCAGGACGAGAAAACTGAGTCCGGGGCATTCCCGCTCGCGTTTTCTTGGGTCGAGCACCGGAAGTCCTCGAGCTCAGCCCGTTTCCTTCGCTGCAAGTGCATTTCCAGTGGTTTCTGACACCGGACGAGCGTTCGCCACTCGTTGGAAGCTTCGGCCATCTTTTGGACCGTTTTGGGTCGCACCACAGTTCTCCCTCCAACGAGCTCGCTTCCCGACCTATACCTCCGGAAAACGTGTCAGGGAGCATGCCAGGAGTGTGGGTTGAAGTCCTCGGAGCACGAGACCCGAAGATCGAAAGACTTATGACCAATACGGAGCAAAGGGAAGAAACCGTCGGGGGACCGCTTTTTACCCCAGGACGAGAAAACTGAGTCCGGGGCATTCCCGCTCGCGTTTTCTTGGGACGAGCACCGGAAGTCCTCGAGCTCAGCCCGTTTCCTTCGCTGCAAGTGCATTTCCAGTGGTTTCTGACACCGGACGAGCGTTCGCCACTCGTTGGAAGCTTCGGCCATCTTTTGGACCGTTTTGGGTCGCACCACAGTTCTCCCTCCAACGAGCTCGCTTCCCGACCTATACCTCCGGAAAACGTGTCAGGGAGCATGCCAGGAGTGTGGGTTGAAGTCCTCGGAGCACGAGACCCGAAGATCGAAAGACTTATGACCAATACGGAGCAAAGGGAAGAAACCGTCGGGGGACCGCTTTTTACCCCAGGACGAGAAAACTGAGTCCGGGGCATTCCCGCTCGCGTTTTCTTGGGACGAGCACCGGAAGTCCTCGAGCTCAGCCCGTTTCCTTCGCTGCAAGTGCATTTCCAGTGGTTTCTGACACCGGACGAGCGTTCGCCACTCGTTGGAAGCTTCGGCCATCTTTTGGATCGTTTTGGGTCGCACCACAGTTCTCCCTCCAACGAGCTCGCTTCCCGACCTATACCTCCGGAAAACGTGTCAGGGAGCATGCCAGGAGTGTGGGTTGAAGTCCTCGGAGCACGAGACCCAAAGATCGAAAGACTTATGACCAATACGGAGCAAAGGGAAGAAACCGTCGGGGGACCGCTTTTTACCCCAGGACGAGAAAACTGAGTCCGGGGCATTCCCGCTCGCGTTTTCTTGGGTCGAGCACCGGAAGTCCTCGAGCTCAGCCCGTTTCCTTCGCTGCAAGTGCATTTCCAGTGGTTTCTGACACCGGACGAGCGTTCGCCACTCGTTGGAAGCTTCGGCCATCTTTTGGACCGTTTTGGGTCGCACCACAGTTCTCCCTCCAACGAGCTCGCTTCCCGACCTATACCTCCGGAAAACGTGTCAGGGAGCATGCCAGGAGTGTGGGTTGAAGTCCTCGGAGCACGAGACCCGAAGATCGAAAGACTTATGACCAATACGGAGCAAAGGGAAGAAACCGTCGGGGGACCGCTTTTTACCCCAGGACGAGAAAACTGAGTCCGGGGCATTCCCGCTCGCGTTTTCTTGGGACGAGCACCGGAAGTCCTCGAGCTCAGCCCGTTTCCTTCGCTGCAAGTGCATTTCCAGTGGTTTCTGACACCGGACGAGCGTTCGCCACTCGTTGGAAGCTTCGGCCATCTTTTGGACCGTTTTGGGTCGCACCACAGTTCTCCCTCCAACGAGCTCGCTTCCCGACCTATACCTCCGGAAAACGTGTCAGGGAGCATGCCAGGAGTGTGGGTTGAAGTCCTCGGAGCACGAGACCCGAAGATCGAAAGACTTATGACCAATACGGAGCAAAGGGAAGAAACCGTCGGGGGACCGCTTTTTACCCCAGGACGAGAAAACTGAGTCCGGGGCATTCCCGCTCGCGTTTTCTTGGGACGAGCACCGGAAGTCCTCGAGCTCAGCCCGTTTCCTTCGCTGCAAGTGCATTTCCAGTGGTTTCTGACACCGGACGAGCGTTCGCCACTCGTTGGAAGCTTCGGCCATCTTTTGGACCGTTTTGGGTCGCACCACAGTTCTCCCTCCAACGAGCTCGCTTCCCGACCTATACCTCCGGAAAACGTGTCGGGGAGCATGCCAGGAGTTTGGGTTGAAGTCCTCGGAGCACGAGCCCAGAAGATCGAAAGACTTATGACCAATACGGAGCAAAGGGAAGAAACCGTCGGGGGACCGCTTTTTACCCCAGGACGAGAAAACTGAGTCCGGGGCATTCCCGCTCGCGTTTTCTTGGGACGAGCACCGGAAGTCCTCGAGCTCAGCCCGTTTCCTTCGCTGCAAGTGCATTTCCAGTGGTTTCTGACACCGGACGAGCGTTCGCCACTCGTTGGAAGCTTCGGCCATCTTTTGGACCGTTTTGGGTCGCACCACAGTTCTCCCTCCAACGAGCTCGCTTCCCGACCTATACCTCCGGAAAACGTGTCAGGGAGCATGCCAGGAGTGTGGGTTGAAGTCCTCGGAGCACGAGACCCGAAGATCGAAAGGCTTATGACCAATACGGAGCAAAGGGAAGAAACCGTCGGGGGACCGCTTTTTACCCCAGGACGAGAAAACTGAGTCCGGGGCATTCCCGCTCGCGTTTTCTTGGGACGAGCACCGGAAGTCCTCGAGCTCAGCCCGTTTCCTTCGCTGCAAGTGCATTTCCAGTGGTTTCTGACACCGGACGAGCGTTCGCCACTCGTTGGAAGCTTCGGCCATCTTTTTGACCGTTTTGGGTCGCACCACAGTTCTCCCTCCAACGAGCTCGCTTCCCGACCTATACCTCCGGAAAACGTGTCAGGGAGCATGCCAGGAGTGTGGGTTGAAGTCCTCGGAGCACGAGACCCGAAGATCGAAAGACTTATGACCAATACGGAGCAAAGGGAAGAAACCGTCGGGGGACCGCTTTTTACCCCAGGACGAGAAAACTGAGTCCGGGGCATTCCCGCTCGCGTTTTCTTGGGTCGAGCACCGGAAGTCCTCGAGCTCAGCCCGTTTCCTTCGCTGCAAGTGCATTTCCAGTGGTTTCTGACACCGGACGAGCGTTCGCCACTCGTTGGAAGCTTCGGCCATCTTTTGGACCGTTTTGGGTCGCACCACAGTTCTCCCTCCAACGAGCTCGCTTCCCGACCTATACCTCCGGAAAACGTGTCAGGGAGCATGCCAGGAGTGTGGGTTGAAGTCCTCGGAGCACGAGACCCGAAGATCGAAAGACTTATGACCAATACGGAGCAAAGGGAAGAAACCGTCGGGGGACCGCTTTTTACCCCAGGACGAGAAAACTGAGTCCGGGGCATTCCCGCTCGCGTTTTCTTGGGACGAGCACCGGAAGTCCTCGAGCTCAGCCCGTTTCCTTCGCTGCAAGTGCATTTCCAGTGGTTTCTGACACCGGACGAGCGTTCGCCACTCGTTGGAAGCTTCGGCCATCTTTTGGACCGTTTTGGGTCGCACCACAGTTCTCCCTCCAACGAGCTCGCTTCCCGACCTATACCTCCGGAAAACGTGTCAGGGAGCATGCCAGGAGTGTGGGTTGAAGTCCTCGGAGCACGAGACCCGAAGATCGAAAGACTTATGACCAATACGGAGCAAAGGGAAGAAACCGTCGGGGGACCGCTTTTTACCCCAGGACGAGAAAACTGAGTCCGGGGCATTCCCGCTCGCGTTTTCTTGGGTCGAGCACCGGAAGTCCTCGAGCTCAGCCCGTTTCCTTCGCTGCAAGTGCATTTCCAGTGGTTTCTGACACCGGACGAGCGTTCGCCACTCGTTGGAAGCTTCGGCCATCTTTTGGACCGTTTTGGGTCGCACCACAGTTCTCCCTCCAACGAGCTCGCTTCCCGACCTATACCTCCGGAAAACAAGTCAGGGAGCATGCCAAGAGTGTGGGTTGAAGTCCTCGGAGCACGAGACCCGAAGATCGAAAGACTTATGACCAATACGGAGCAAAGGGAAGAAACCGTCGGGGGACCGCTTTTTACCCCAGGACGAGAAAACTGAGTCCGGGGCATTCCCGCTCGCGTTTTCTTGGGACGAGCACCGGAAGTCCTCGAGCTCAGCCCGTTTCCTTCGCTGCAAGTGCATTTCCAGTGGTTTCTGACACCGGACGAGCGTTCGCCACTCGTTGGAAGCTTCGGCCATCTTTTGGACCGTTTTGGGTCGCACCACAGTTCTCCCTCCAACGAGCTCGCTTCCCGACCTATACCTCCGGAAAACGTGTCAGGGAGCATGCCAGGAGTGTGGGTTGAAGTCCTCGGAGCACGAGACCCGAAGATCGAAAGACTTATGACCAATACGGAGCAAAGGGAAGAAACCGTCGGGGGACCGCTTTTTACCCCAGGACGAGAAAACTGAGTCCGGGGCATTCCCGCTCGCGTCTTCTTGGGACGAGCACCGGAAGTCCTCGAGCTCAGCCCGTTTCCTTCGCTGCAAGTGCATTTCCAGTGGTTTCTGACACCGGACGAGCGTTCGCCACTCGTTGGAAGCTTCGGCCATCTTTTGGACCGTTTTGGGTCGCACCACAGTTCTCCCTCCAACGAGCTCGCTTCCCGACCTATACCTCCGGAAAACGTGTCGGGGAGCATGCCAGGAGTGTGGGTTGAAGTCCTCGGAGCACGAGCCCCGAAGATCGAAAGACTTATGACCAATACGGAGCAAAGGGAAGAAACCGTCGGGGGACCGCTTTTTACCCCAGGACGAGAAAACTGAGTCCGGGGCATTCCCGCTCGCGTTTTCTTGGGACGAGCACCGGAAGTCCTCGAGCTCAGCCCGTTTCCTTCGCTGCAAGTGCATTTCCAGTGGTTTCTGACACCGGACGAGCGTTCGCCACTCGTTGGAAGCTTCGGCCATCTTTTGGACCGTTTTGGGTCGCACCACAGTTCTCCCTCCAACGAGCTCGCTTCCCGACCTATACCTCCGGAAAACGTGTCAGGGAGCATGCCAGGAGTGTGGGTTGAAGTCCTCGGAGCACGAGACCCGAAGATCGAAAGGCTTATGACCAATACGGAGCAAAGGGAAGAAACCGTCGGGGGACCGCTTTTTACCCCAGGACGAGAAAACTGAGTCCGGGGCATTCCCGCTCGCGTTTTCTTGGGACGAGCACCGGAAGTCCTCGAGCTCAGCCCGTTTCCTTCGCTGCAAGTGCATTTCCAGTGGTTTCTGACACCGGACGAGCGTTCGCCACTCGTTGGAAGCTTCGGCCATCTTTTGGACCGTTTTGGGTCGCACCACAGTTCTCCCTCCAACGAGCTCGCTTCCCGACCTATACCTCCGGAAAACGTGTCAGGGAGCATGCCAGGAGTGTGGGTTGAAGTCCTCGGAGCACGAGACCCGAAGATCGAAAGACTTATGACCAATACGGAGCAAAGGGAAGAAACCGTCGGGGGACCGCTTTTTACCCCAGGACGAGAAAACTGAGTCCGGGGCATTCCCGCTCGCGTTTTCTTGGGTCGAGCACCGGAAGTCCTCGAGCTCAGCCCGTTTCCTTCGCTGCAAGTGCATTTCCAGTGGTTTCTGACACCGGACGAGCGTTCGCCACTCGTTGGAAGCTTCGGCCATCTTTTGGACCGTTTTGGGTCGCACCACAGTTCTCCCTCCAACGAGCTCGCTTCCCGACCTATACCTCCGGAAAACGTGTCAGGGAGCATGCCAGGAGTGTGGGTTGAAGTCCTCGGAGCACGAGACCCGAAGATCGAAAGACTTATGACCAATACGGAGCAAAGGGAAGAAACCGTCGGGGGACCGCTTTTTACCCCAGGACGAGAAAACTGAGTCCGGGGCATTCCCGCTCGCGTTTTCTTGGGTCGAGCACCGGAAGTCCTCGAGCTCAGCCCGTTTCCTTCGCTGCAAGTGCATTTCCAGTGGTTTCTGACACCGGACGAGCGTTCGCCACTCGTTGGAAGCTTCGGCCATCTTTTGGACCGTTTTGGGTCGCACCACAGTTCTCCCTCCAACGAGCTCGCTTCCCGACCTATACCTCCGGAAAACGTGTCAGGGAGCATGCCAGGAGTGTGGGTTGAAGTCCTCGGAGCACGAGACCCGAAGATCGAAAGACTTATGACCAATACGGAGCAAAGGGAAGAAACCGTCGGGGGACCGCTTTTTACCCCAGGACGAGAAAACTTAGTCCGGGGCATTCCCGCTCGCGTTTTCTTGGGACGAGCACCGGAAGTCCTCGAGCTCAGCCCGTTTCCTTCGCTGCAAGTGCATTTCCAGTGGTTTCTGACACCGGACGAGCGTTCGCCACTCGTTGGAAGCTTCGGCCATCTTTTGGACCGTTTTGGGTCGCACCACAGTTCTCCCTCCAACGAGCTCGCTTCCCGACCTATACCTCCGGAAAACGTGTCAGGGAGCATGCCAGGAGTGTGGGTTGAAGTCCTCGGAGCACGAGACCCGAAGATCGAAAGACTTATGACCAATACGGAGCAAAGGGAAGAAACCGTCGGGGGACCGCTTTTTACCCCAGGACGAGAAAACTGAGTCCGGGGCATTCCCGCTCGCGTTTTCTTGGGACGAGCACCGGAAGTCCTCGAGCTCAGCCCGTTTCCTTCGCTGCAAGTGCATTTCCAGTGGTTTCTGACACCGGACGAGCGTTCGCCACTCGTTGGAAGCTTCGGCCATCTTTTGGACCGTTTTGGGTCGCACCACAGTTCTCCCTCCAACGAGCTCGCTTCCCGACCTATACCTCCGGAAAACGTGTCGGGGAGCATGCCAGGAGTGTGGGTTGAAGTCCTCGGAGCACGAGCCCCGAAGATCGAAAGACTTATGACCAATACGGAGCAAAGGGAAGAAACCGTCGGGGGACCGCTTTTTACCCCAGGACGAGAAAACTGAGTCCGGGGCATTCCCGCTCGCGTTTTCTTGGGACGAGCACCGGAAGTCCTCGAGCTCAGCCCGTTTCCTTCGCTGCAAGTGCATTTCCAGTGGTTTCTGACACCGGACGAGCGTTCGCCACTCGTTGGAAGCTTCGGCCATCTTTTGGACCGTTTTGGGTCGCACCACAGTTCTCCCTCCAACGAGCTCGCTTCCCGACCTATACCTCCGGAAAACGTGTCGGGGAGCATGCCAGGAGTGTGGGTTGAAGTCCTCGGAGCACGAGCCCCGAAGATCGAAAGACTTATGACCAATACGGAGCAAAGGGAAGAAACCGTCGGGGGACCGCTTTTTACCCCAGGACGAGAAAACTGAGTCCGGGGCATTCCCGCTCGCGTTTTCTTGGGACGAGCACCGGAAGTCCTCGAGCTCAGCCCGTTTCCTTCGCTGCAAGTGCATTTCCAGTGGTTTCTGACACCGGACGAGCGTTCGCCACTCGTTGGAAGCTTCGGCCATCTTTTGGACCGTTTTGGGTCGCACCACAGTTCTCCCTCCAACGAGCTCGCTTCCCGACCTATACCTCCGGAAAACGTGTCAGGGAGCATGCCAGGAGTGTGGGTTGAAGTCCTCGGAGCACGAGACCCGAAGATCGAAAGGCTTATGACCAATACGGAGCAAAGGGAAGAAACCGTCGGGGGACCGCTTTTTACCCCAGGACGAGAAAACTGAGTCCGGGGCATTCCCGCTCGCGTTTTCTTGGGACGAGCACCGGAAGTCCTCGAGCTCAGCCCGTTTCCTTCGCTGCAAGTGCATTTCCAGTGGTTTCTGACACCGGACGAGCGTTCGCCACTCGTTGGAAGCTTCGGCCATCTTTTGGACCGTTTTGGGTCGCACCACAGTTCTCCCTCCAACGAGCTCGCTTCCCGACCTATACCTCCGGAAAACGTGTCAGGGAGCATGCCAGGAGTGTGGGTTGAAGTCCTCGGAGCACGAGACCCGAAGATCGAAAGACTTATGACCAATACGGAGCAAAGGGAAGAAACCGTCGGGGGACCGCTTTTTACCCCAGGACGAGAAAACTGAGTCCGGGGCATTCCCGCTCGCGTTTTCATGGGACGAGCACCGGAAGTCCTCGAGCTCAGCCCGTTTCCTTCGCTGCAAGTGCATTTCCAGTGGTTTCTGACACCGGACGAGCGTTCGCCACTCGTTGGAAGCTTCGGCCATCTTTTGGACCGTTTTGGGTCGCACCACAGTTCTCCCTCCAACGAGCTCGCTTCCCGACCTATACCTCCGGAAAACGTGTCGGGGAGCATGCCAGGAGTGTGGGTTGAAGTCCTCGGAGCACGAGACCCGAAGATCGAAAGACTTATGACCAATACGGAGCAAAGGGAAGAAACCGTCGGGGGACCGCTTTTTACCCCAGGACGAGAAAACTGAGTCCGGGGCATTCCCGCTCGCGTTTTCTTGGGACGAGCACCGGAAGTCCTCGAGCTCAGCCCGTTTCCTTCGCTGCAAGTGCATTTCCAGTGGTTTCTGACACCGGACGAGCGTTCGCCACTCGTTGGAAGCTTCGGCCATCTTTTGGACCGTTTTGGGTCGCACCACAGTTCTCCCTCCAACGAGCTCGCTTCCCGACCTATACCTCCGGAAAACGTGTCAGGGAGCATGCCAGGAGTGTGGGTTGAAGTCCTCGGAGCACGAGACCCGAAGATCGAAAGACTTATGACCAATACGGAGCAAAGGGAAGAAACCGTCGGGGGACCGCTTTTTACCCCAGGACGAGAAAACTGAGTCCGGGGCATTCCCGCTCGCGTTTTCTTGGGACGAGCACCGGAAGTCCTCGAGCTCAGCCCGTTTCCTTCGCTGCAAGTGCATTTCCAGTGGTTTCTGACACCGGACGAGCGTTCGCCACTCGTTGGAAGCTTCGACCATCTTTTGGACCGTTTTGGGTCGCACCACAGTTCTCCCTCCAACGAGCTCGCTTCCCGACCTATACCTCCGGAAAACGTGTCGGGGAGCATGCCAGGAGTGTGGGTTGAAGTCCTCGGAGCACGAGACCCGAAGATCGAAAGACTTATGACCAATACGGAGCAAAGGGAAGAAACCGTCGGGGGACCGCTTTTTACCCTAGGACGAGAAAACTGAGTCCGGGGCATTCCCGCTCGCGTTTTCATGGGACGAGCACCGGAAGTCCTCGAGCTCAGCCCGTTTCCTTCGCTGCAAGTGCATTTCCAGTGGTTTCTGACACCGGACGAGCGTTCGCCACTCGTTGGAAGCTTCGGCCATCTTTTGGACCGTTTTGGGTCGCACCACAGTTCTCCCTCCAACGAGCTCGCTTCCCGACCTATACCTCCGGAAAACGTGTCGGGGAGCATGCCAGGAGTGTGGGTTGAAGTCCTCGGAGCACGAGACCCGAAGATCGAAAGGCTTATGACCAATACGGAGCAAAGGGAAGAAACCGTCGGGGGACCGCTTTTTACCCCAGGACGAGAAAACTGAGTCCGGGGCATTCCCGCTCGCGTTTTCTTGGGACGAGCACCGGAAGTCCTCGAGCTCAGCCCGTTTCCTTCGCTGCAAGTGCATTTCCAGTGGTTTCTGACACCGGACGAGCGTTCGCCACTCGTTGGAAGCTTCGGCCATCTTTTGGACCGTTTTGGGTCGCACCACAGTTCTCCCTCCAACGAGCTCGCTTCCCGACCTATACCTCCGGAAAACGTGTCAGGGAGCATGCCAGGAGTGTGGGTTGAAGTCCTCGGAGCACGAGACCCGAAGATCGAAAGACTTATGACCAATACGGAGCAAAGGGAAGAAACCGTCGGGGGACCGCTTTTTACCCCAGGACGAGAAAACTGAGTCCGGGGCATTCCCGCTCGCGTTTTCATGGGACGAGCACCGGAAGTCCTCGAGCTCAGCCCGTTTCCTTCGCTGCAAGTGCATTTCCAGTGGTTTCTGACACCGGACGAGCGTTCGCCACTCGTTGGAAGCTTCGGCCATCTTTTGGACCGTTTTGGGTCGCACCACAGTTCTCCCTCCAACGAGCTCGCTTCCCGACCTATACCTCCGGAAAACGTGTCGGGGAGCATGCCAGGAGTGTGGGTTGAAGTCCTCGGAGCACGAGACCCGAAGATCGAAAGACTTATGACCAATACGGAGCAAAGGGAAGAAACCGTCGGGGGACCGCTTTTTACCCCAGGACGAGAAAACTGAGTCCGGGGCATTCCCGCTCGCGTTTTCTTGGGACGAGCACCGGAAGTCCTCGAGCTCAGCCCGTTTCCTTCGCTGCAAGTGCATTTCCAGTGGTTTCTGACACCGGACGAGCGTTCGCCACTCGTTGGAAGCTTCGGCCATCTTTTGGACCGTTTTGGGTCGCACCACAGTTCTCCCTCCAACGAGCTCGCTTCCCGACCTATACCTCCGGAAAACGTGTCAGGGAGCATGCCAGGAGTGTGGGTTGAAGTCCTCGGAGCACGAGACCCGAAGATCGAAAGACTTATGACCAATACGGAGCAAAGGGAAGAAACCGTCGGGGGACCGCTTTTTACCCCAGGACGAGAAAACTGAGTCCGGGGCATTCCCGCTCGCGTTTTCTTGGGACGAGCACCGGAAGTCCTCGAGCTCAGCCCGTTTCCTTCGCTGCAAGTGCATTTCCAGTGGTTTCTGACACCGGACGAGCGTTCGCCACTCGTTGGAAGCTTCGACCATCTTTTGGACCGTTTTGGGTCGCACCACAGTTCTCCCTCCAACGAGCTCGCTTCCCGACCTATACCTCCGGAAAACGTGTCGGGGAGCATGCCAGGAGTGTGGGTTGAAGTCCTCGGAGCACGAGACCCGAAGATCGAAAGACTTATGACCAATACGGAGCAAAGGGAAGAAACCGTCGGGGGACCGCTTTTTACCCTAGGACGAGAAAACTGAGTCCGGGGCATTCCCGCTCGCGTTTTCATGGGACGAGCACCGGAAGTCCTCGAGCTCAGCCCGTTTCCTTCGCTGCAAGTGCATTTCCAGTGGTTTCTGACACCGGACGAGCGTTCGCCACTCGTTGGAAGCTTCGGCCATCTTTTGGACCGTTTTGGGTCGCACCACAGTTCTCCCTCCAACGAGCTCGCTTCCCGACCTATACCTCCGGAAAACGTGTCGGGGAGCATGCCAGGAGTGTGGGTTGAAGTCCTCGGAGCACGAGACCCGAAGATCGAAAGACTTATGACCAATACGGAGCAAAGGGAAGAAACCGTCGGGGGACCGCTTTTTACCCCAGGACGAGAAAACTGAGTCCGGGGCATTCCCGCTCGCGTTTTCTTGGGACGAGCACCGGAAGTCCTCGAGCTCAGCCCGTTTCCTTCGCTGCAAGTGCATTTCCAGTGGTTTCTGACACCGGACGAGCGTTCGCCACTCGTTGGAAGCTTCGGCCATCTTTTGGACCGTTTTGGGTCGCACCACAGTTCTCCCTCCAACGAGCTCGCTTCCCGACCTATACCTCCGGAAAACGTGTCAGGGAGCATGCCAGGAGTGTGGGTTGAAGTCCTCGGAGCACGAGACCCGAAGATCGAAAGACTTATGACCAATACGGAGCAAAGGGAAGAAACCGTCGGGGGACCGCTTTTTACCCCAGGACGAGAAAACTGAGTCCGGGGCATTCCCGCTCGCGTTTTCTTGGGACGAGCACCGGAAGTCCTCGAGCTCAGCCCGTTTCCTTCGCTGCAAGTGCATTTCCAGTGGTTTCTGACACCGGACGAGCGTTCGCCACTCGTTGGAAGCTTCGGCCATCTTTTGGACCGTTTTGGGTCGCACCACAGTTCTCCCTCCAACGAGCTCGCTTCCCGACCTATACCTCCGGAAAACGTGTCAGGGAGCATGCCAGGAGTGTGGGTTGAAGTCCTCGGAGCACGAGACCCGAAGATCGAAAGACTTATGACCAACACGGAGCAAAGGGAAGAAACCGTCGGGGGACCGCTTTTTACCCCAGGACGAGAAAACTGAGTCCGGGGCATTCCCGCTCGCGTTTTCTTGGGACGAGCACCGGAAGTCCTCGAGCTCAGCCCGTTTCCTTCGCTGCAAGTGCATTTCCAGTGGTTTCTGACACCGGACGAGCGTTCGCCACTCGTTGGAAGCTTCGGCCATCTTTTGGACCGTTTTGGGTCGCACCACAGTTCTCCCTCCAACGAGCTCGCTTCCCGACCTATACCTCCGGAAAACGTGTCAGGGAGCATGCCAGGAGTGTGGGTTGAAGTCCTCGGAGCACGAGACCCGAAGATCGAAAGACTTATGACCAATACGGAGCAAAGGGAAGAAACCGTCGGGGGACCGCTTTTTACCCCAGGACGAGAAAACTGAGTCCGGGGCATTCCCGCTCGCGTTTTCTTGGGACGAGCACCGGAAGTCCTCGAGCTCAGCCCGTTTCCTTCGCTGCAAGTGCATTTCCAGTGGTTTCTGACACCGGACGAGCGTTCGCCACTCGTTGGAAGCTTCGGCCATCTTTTGGACCGTTTTGGGTCGCACCACAGTTCTCCCTCCAACGAGCTCGCTTCCCGACCTATACCTCCGGAAAACGTGTCAGGGAGCATGCCAGGAGTGTGGGTTGAAGTCCTCGGAGCACGAGACCCGAAGATCGAAAGACTTATGACCAATACGGAGCAAAGGGAAGAAACCGTCGGGGGACCGCTTTTTACCCCAGGACGAGAAAACTGAGTCCGGGGCATTCCCGCTCGCGTTTTCTTGGGACGAGCACCGGAAGTCCTCGAGCTCAGCCCGTTTCCTTCGCTGCAAGTGCATTTCCAGTGGTTTCTGACACCGGACGAGCGTTCGCCACTCGTTGGAAGCTTCGGCCATCTTTTGGACCGTTTTGGGTCGCACCACAGTTCTCCCTCCAACGAGCTCGCTTCCCGACCTATACCTCCGGAAAACGTGTCAGGGAGCATGCCAGGAGTGTGGGTTGAAGTCCTCGGAGCACGGGACCCGAAGATCGAAAGACTTATGACCAATACGGAGCAAAGGGAAGAAACCGTCGGGGGACCGCTTTTTACCCCAGGACGAGAAAACTGAGTCCGGGGCATTCCCGCTCGCGTTTTCTTGGGACGAGCACCGGAAGTCCTCGAGCTCAGCCCGTTTCCTTCGCTGCAAGTGCATTTCCAGTGGTTTCTGACACCGGACGAGCGTTCGCCACTCGTTGGAAGCTTCGGCCATCTTTTGGACCGTTTTGGGTCGCACCACAGTTCTCCCTCCAACGAGCTCGCTTCCCGACCTATACCTCCGGAAAACGTGTCAGGGAGCATGCCAGGAGTGTGGGTTGAAGTCCTCGGAGCACGGGACCCGAAGATCGAAAGACTTATGACCAATACGGAGCAAAGGGAAGAAACCGTCGGGGGACCGCTTTTTACCCCAGGACGAGAAAACTGAGTCCGGGGCATTCCCGCTCGCGTTTTCTTGGGACGAGCACCGGAAGTCCTCGAGCTCAGCCCGTTTCCTTCGCTGCAAGTGCATTTCCAGTGGTTTCTGACACCGGACGAGCGTTCGCCACTCGTTGGAAGCTTCGGCCATCTTTTGGACCGTTTTGGGTCGCACCACAGTTCTCCCTCCAACGAGCTCGCTTCCCTACCTATACCTCCGGAAAACGTGTCAGGGAGCATGCCAGGAGTGTGGGTTGAAGTCCTCGGAGCACGGGACCCGAAGACCGAAAGACTTATGACCAATACGGAGCAAAGGGAAGAAACCGTCGGGGGACCGCTTTTTACCCCAGGACGAGAAAACTGAGTCCGGGGCATTCCCGCTCGCGTTTTCTTGGGACGAGCACCGGAAGTCCTCGAGCTCAGCCCGTTTCCTTCGCTGCAAGTGCATTTCCAGTGGTTTCTGACACCGGACGAGCGTTCGCCACTCGTTGGAAGCTTCGGCCATCTTTTGGACCGTTTTGGGTCGCACCACAGTTCTCCCTCCAACGAGCTCGCTTCCCGACCTATACCTCCGGAAAACGTGTCAGGGAGCATGCCAGGAGTGTGGGTTGAAGTCCTCGGAGCACGGGACCCGAAGATCGAAAGACTTATGACCAATACGGAGCAAAGGGAAGAAACCGTCGGGGGGACCGCTTTTTACCCCAGGACGAGAAAACTGAGTCCGGGGCATTCCCGCTCGCGTTTTCTTGGGACGAGCACCGGAAGTCCTCGAGCTCAGCCCGTTTCCTTCGCTGCAAGTGCATTTCCAGTGGTTTCTGACACCGGACGAGCGTTCGCCACTCGTTGGAAGCTTCGGCCATCTTTTGGACCGTTTTGGGTCGCACCACAGTTCTCCCTCCAACGAGCTCGCTTCCCGACCTATACCTCCGGAAAACGTGTCAGGGAGCATGCCAGGAGTGTGAGTTGAAGTCCTCGGAGCACGAGACCCGAAGATCGAAAGACTTATGACCAATACGGAGCAAAGGGAAGAAACCGTCGGGGGACCGCTTTTTACCCCAGGACGAGAAAACTGAGTCCGGGGCATTCCCGCTCGCGTTTTCTTGGGACGAGCACCGGAAGTCCTCGAGCTCAGCCCGTTTCCTTCGCTGCAAGTGCATTTCCAGTGGTTTCTGACACCGGACGAGCGTTCGCCACTCGTTGGAAGCTTCGGCCATCTTTTGGACCGTTTTGGGTCGCACCACAGTTCTCCCTCCAACGAGCTCGCTTCCCGACCTATACCTCCGGAAAACGTGTCAGGGAGCATGCCAGGAGTGTGGGTTGAAGTCCTCGGAGCACGAGACCCGAAGATCGAAAGACTTATGACCAATACGGAGCAAAGGGAAGAAACCGTCGGGGGACCGCTTTTTACCCCAGGACGAGAAAACTGAGTCCGGGGCATTCCCGCTCGCGTTTTCTTGGGACGAGCACCGGAAGTCCTCGAGCTCAGCCCGTTTCCTTCGCTGCAAGTGCATTTCCAGTGGTTTCTGACACCGGACGAGCGTTCGCCACTCGTTGGAAGCTTCGGCCATCTTTTGGACCGTTTTGGGTCGCACCACAGTTCTCCCTCCAACGAGCTCGCTTCCCGACCTATACCTCCGGAAAACGTGTCAGGGAGCATGCCAGGAGTGTGGGTTGAAGTCCTCGGAGCACGGGACCCGAAGATCGAAAGACTTATGACCAATACGGAGCAAAGGGAAGAAACCGTCGGGGGACCGCTTTTTACCCCAGGACGAGAAAACTGAGTCCGGGGCATTCCCGCTCGCGTTTTCTTGGGACGAGCACCGGAAGTCCTCGAGCTCATCCCATTTCCTTCGCTGCAAGTGCATTTCCAGTGGTTTCTGACACCGGACGAGCGTTCGCCACTCGTTGGAAGCTTCGGCCATCTTTTGGACCGTTTTGGGTCGCACCACAGTTCTCCCTCCAACGAGCTCGCTTCCCGACCTATACCTCCGGAAAACGTGTCAGGGAGCATGCCAGGAGTGTGGGTTGAAGTCCTCGGAGCACGGGACCCGAAGATCGAAAGACTTATGACCAATACGGAGCAAAGGGAAGAAACCGTCGGGGGACCGCTTTTTACCCCAGGACGAGAAAACTGAGTCCGGGGCATTCCCGCTCGCGTTTTCTTGGGACGAGCACCGGAAGTCCTCGAGCTCAGCCCGTTTCCTTCGCTGCAAGTGCATTTCCAGTGGTTTCTGACACCGGACGAGCGTTCGCCACTCGTTGGAAGCTTCGGCCATCTTTTGGACCGTTTTGGGTCGCACCACAGTTCTCCCTCCAACGAGCTCGCTTCCCTACCTATACCTCCAGAAAACGTGTCAGGGAGCATGCCAGGAGTGTGGGTTGAAGTCCTCGGAGCACGGGACCCGAAGATCGAAAGACTTATGACCAATACGGAGCAAAGGGAAGAAACCGTCGGGGGACCGCTTTTTACCCCAGGACGAGAAAACTGAGTCCGGGGCATTCCCGCTCGCGTTTTCTTGGGACGAGCACCGGAAGTCCTCGAGCTCAGCCCGTTTCCTTCGCTGCAAGTGCATTTCCAGTGGTTTCTGACACCGGACGAGCGTTCGCCACTCGTTGGAAGCTTCGGCCATCTTTTGGACCGTTTTGGGTCGCACCACAGTTCTCCCTCCAACGAGCTCGCTTCCCTACCTATACCTCCGGAAAACGTGTCAGGGAGCATGCCAGGAGTGTGGGTTGAAGTCCTCGGAGCACGGGACCCGAAGATCGAAAGACTTATGACCAATACGGAGCAAAGGGAAGAAACCGTCGGGGGACCGCTTTTTACCCCAGGACGAGAAAACTGAGTCCGGGGCATTCCCGCTCGCGTTTTCTTGGGACGAGCACCGGAAGTCCTCGAGCTCAGCCCGTTTCCTTCGCTGCAAGTGCATTTCCAGTGGTTTCTGACACCGGACGAGCGTTCGCCACTCGTTGGAAGCTTCGGCCATCTTTTGGACCGTTTTGGGTCGCACCACAGTTCTCCCTCCAACGAGCTCGCTTCCCGACCTATACCTCCGGAAAACGTGTCAGGGAGCATGCCAGGAGTGTGGGTTGAAGTCCTCGGAGCACGGGACCCGAAGATCGAAAGACTTATGACCAATACGGAGCAAAGGGAAGAAACCGTCGGGGGACCGCTTTTTACCCCAGGACGAGAAAACTGAGTCCGGGGCATTCCCGCTCGCGTTTTCTTGGGACGAGCACCGGAAGTCCTCGAGCTCAGCCCGTTTCCTTCGCTGCAAGTGCATTTCCAGTGGTTTCTGACACCGGACGAGCGTTCGCCACTCGTTGGAAGCTTCGGCCATCTTTTGGACCGTTTTGGGTCGCACCACAGTTCTCCCTCCAACGAGCTCGCTTCCCTACCTATACCTCCGGAAAACGTGTCAGGGAGCATGCCAGGAGTGTGGGTTGAAGTCCTCGGAGCACGGGACCCGAAGATCGAAAGACTTATGACCAATACGGAGCAAAGGGAAGAAACCGTCGGGGGACCGCTTTTTACCCCAGGACGAGAAAACTGAGTCCGGGGCATTCCCGCTCGCGTTTTCTTGGGACGAGCACCGGAAGTCCTCGAGCTCAGCCCGTTTCCTTCGCTGCAAGTGCATTTCCAGTGGTTTCTGACACCGGACGAGCGTTCGCCACTCGTTGGAAGCTTCGGCCATCTTTTGGACCGTTTTGGGTCGCACCACAGTTCTCCCTCCAACGAGCTCGCTTCCCGACCTATACCTCCGGAAAACGTGTCAGGGAGCATGCCAGGAGTGTGGGTTGAAGTCCTCGGAGCACGGGACCCGAAGATCGAAAGACTTATGACCAATACGGAGCAAAGGGAAGAAACCGTCGGGGGACCGCTTTTTACCCCAGGACGAGAAAACTGAGTCCGGGGCATTCCCGCTCGCGTTTTCTTGGGACGAGCACCGGAAGTCCTCGAGCTCAGCCCGTTTCCTTCGCTGCAAGTGCATTTCCAGTGGTTTCTGACACCGGACGAGCGTTCGCCACTCGTTGGAAGCTTCGGCCATCTTTTGGACCGTTTTGGGTCGCACCACAGTTCTCCCTCCAACGAGCTCGCTTCCCTACCTATACCTCCGGAAAACGTGTCAGGGAGCATGCCAGGAGTGTGGGTTGAAGTCCTCGGAGCACGGGACCCGAAGATCGAAAGACTTATGACCAATACGGAGCAAAGGGAAGAAACCGTCGGGGGACCGCTTTTTACCCCAGGACGAGAAAACTGAGTCCGGGGCATTCCCGCTCGCGTTTTCTTGGGACGAGCACCGGAAGTCCTCGAGCTCAGCCCGTTTCCTTCGCTGCAAGTGCATTTCCAGTGGTTTCTGACACCGGACGAGCGTTCGCCACTCGTTGGAAGCTTCGGCCATCTTTTGGACCGTTTTGGGTCGCACCACAGTTCTCCCTCCAACGAGCTCGCTTCCCGACCTAGACCTCCGGAAAACGTGTCAGGGAGCATGCGAGGAGTGTGGGTTGAAGTCCTCGGAGCACGGGACCCGAAGATCGAAAGACTTATGACCAATACGGAGCAAAGGGAAGAAACCGTCGGGGGACCGCTTTTTACCCCAGGACGAGAAAACTAAGTCCGGGGCATTCCCGCTCGCGTTTTCTTGGGACGAGCACCGGAAGTCCTCGAGCTCAGCCCGTTTCCTTCGCTGCAAGTGCATTTCCAGTGGTTTCTGACACCGGACGAGCGTTCGCCACTCGTTGGAAGCTTCGGCCATCTTTTGGACCGTTTTGGGTCGCACCACAGTTCTCCCTCCAACGAGCTCGCTTCCCGACCTATACCTCCGGAAAACGTGTCAGGGAGCATGCCAGGAGTGTGGGTTGAAGTCCTCGGAGCACGGGACCCGAAGATCGAAAGACTTATGACCAATACGGAGCAAAGGGAAGAAACCGTCGGGGGACCGCTTTTTACCCCAGGACGAGAAAACTGAGTCCGGGCATTCCCGCTCGCGTCTTCTTGGGACGAGCACCGGAAGTCCTCGAGCTCAGCCCGTTTCCTTCGCTGCAAGTGCATTTCCAGTGGTTTCTGACACCGGACGAGCGTTCGCCACTCGTTGGAAGCTTCGGCCATCTTTTGGACCGTTTTGGGTCGCACCACAGTTCTCCCTCCAACGAGCTCGCTTCCCGACCTATACCTCCGGAAAACGTGTCAGGGAGCATGCCAGGAGTGTGGGTTGAAGTCCTCGGAGCACGGGACCCGAAGATCGAAAGACTTATGACCAATACGGAGCAAAGGGAAGAAACCGTCGGGGGACCGCTTTTTACCCCAGGACGAGAAAACTGAGTCCGGGGCATTCCCGCTCGCGTTTTCTTGGGACGAGCACCGGAAGTCCTCGAGCTCAGACCGTTTCCTTCGCTGCAAGTGCATTTCCAGTGGTTTCTGACACCGGACGAGCGTTCGCCACTCGTTGGAAGCTTCGGCCATCTTTTGGACCGTTTTGGGTCGCACCACAGTTCTCCCTCCAACGAGCTCGCTTCCCGACCTAGACCTCCGGAAAACGTGTCAGGGAGCATGCGAGGAGTGTGGGTTGAAGTCCTCGGAGCACGGGACCCGAAGATCGAAAGACTTATGACCAATACGGAGCAAAGGGAAGAAACCGTCGGGGGACCGCTTTTTACCCCAGGACGAGAAAACTAAGTCCGGGGCATTCCCGCTCGCGTTTTCTTGGGACGAGCACCGGAAGTCCTCGAGCTCAGCCCGTTTCCTTCGCTGCAAGTGCATTTCCAGTGGTTTCTGACACCGGACGAGCGTTCGCCACTCGTTGGAAGCTTCGGCCATCTTTTGGACCGTTTTGGGTCGCACCACAGTTCTCCCTCCAACGAGCTCGCTTCCCGACCTATACCTCCGGAAAACGTGTCAGGGAGCATGCCAGGAGTGTGGGTTGAAGTCCTCGGAGCACGGGACCCGAAGATCGAAAGACTTATCACCAATACGGAGCAAAGGGAAGAAACCGTCGGGGGACCGCTTTTTACCCCAGGACGAGAAAACTGAGTCCGGGCATTCCCGCTCGCGTTTTCTTGGGACGAGCACCGGAAGTCCTCGAGCTCAGCCCGTTTCCTTCGCTGCAAGTGCATTTCCAGTGGTTTCTGACACCGGACGAGCGTTCGCCACTCGTTGGAAGCTTCGGCCATCTTTTGGACCGTTTTGGGTCGCACCACAGTTCTCCCTCCAACGAGCTCGCTTCCCGACCTATACCTCCGGAAAACGTGTCAGGGAGCATGCCAGGAGTGTGGGTTGAAGTCCTCGGAGCACGGGACCCGAAGATCGAAAGACTTATGACCAATACGGAGCAAAGGGAAGAAACCGTCGGGGGACCGCTTTTTACCCCAGGACGAGAAAACTGAGTCCGGGGCATTCCCGCTCGCGTTTTCTTGGGACGAGCACCGGAAGTCCTCGAGCTCAGCCCGTTTCCTTCGCTGCAAGTGCATTTCCAGTGGTTTCTGACACCGGACGAGCGTTCGCCACTCGTTGGAAGCTTCGGCCATCTTTTGGACCGTTTTGGGTCGCACCACAGTTCTCCCTCCAACGAGCTCGCTTCCCGACCTATACCTCCGGAAAACGTGTCAGGGAGCATGCCAGGAGTGTGGGTTGAAGTCCTCGGAGCACGGGACCCGAAGATCGAAAGACTTATGACCAATACGGAGCAAAGGGAAGAAACCGTCGGGGGACCGCTTTTTACCCCAGGACGAGAAAACTGAGTCCGGGGCATTCCCGCTCGCGTTTTCTTGGGACGAGCACCGGAAGTCCTCGAGCTCAGCCCGTTTCCTTCGCTGCAAGTGCATTTCCAGTGGTTTCTGACACCGGACGAGCGTTCGCCACTCGTTGGAAGCTTCGGCCATCTTTTGGACCGTTTTGGGTCGCACCACAGTTCTCCCTCCAACGAGCTCGCTTCCCGACCTATACCTCCGGAAAACGTGTCAGGGAGCATGCCAGGAGTGTGGGTTGAAGTCCTCGGAGCACGGGACCCGAAGATCGAAAGACTTATGACCAATACGGAGCAAAGGGAAGAAACCGTCGGGGGACCGCTTTTTACCCCAGGACGAGAAAACTGAGTCCGGGGCATTCCCGCTCGCGTTTTCTTGGGACGAGCACCGGAAGTCCTCGAGCTCATCCCGTTTCCTTCGCTGCAAGTGCATTTCCAGTGGTTTCTGACACCGGACGAGCGTTCGCCACTCGTTGGAAGCTTCGGCCATCTTTTGGACCGTTTTGGGTCGCACCACAGTTCTCCCTCCAACGAGCTCGCTTCCCTACCTATACCTCCGGAAAACGTGTCAGGGAGCATGCCAGGAGTGTGGGTTGAAGTCCTCGGAGCACGGGACCCGAAGATCGAAAGACTTATGACCAATACGGAGCAAAGGGAAGAAACCGTCGGGGGACCGCTTTTTACCCCAGGACGAGAAAACTGAGTCCGGGGCATTCCCGCTCGCGTTTTCTTGGGACGAGCACTGGAAGTCCTCGAGCTCAGCCCGTTTCCTTCGCTGCAAGTGCATTTCCAGTGGTTTCTGACACCGGACGAGCGTTCGCCACTCGTTGGAAGCTTCGGCCATCTTTTGGACCGTTTTGGGTCGCACCACAGTTCTCCCTCCAACGAGCTCGCTTCCCTACCTATACCTCCGGAAAACGTGTCAGGGAGCATGCCAGGAGTGTGGGTTGAAGTCCTCGGAGCACGGGACCCGAAGATCGAAAGACTTATGACCAATACGGAGCAAAGGGAAGAAACCGTCGGGGGACCGCTTTTTACCCCAGGACGAGAAAACTGAGTCCGGGGCATTCCCGCTCGCGTTTTCTTGGGACGAGCACCGGAAGTCCTCGAGCTCAGCCCGTTTCCTTCGCTGCAAGTGCATTTCCAGTGGTTTCTGACACCGGACGAGCGTTCGCCACTCGTTGGAAGCTTCGGCCATCTTTTGGACCGTTTTGGGTCGCACCACAGTTCTCCCTCCAACGAGCTCGCTTCCCGACCTATACCTCCGGAAAACGTGTCAGGGAGCATGCCAGGAGTGTGGGTTGAAGTCCTCGGAGCACGAGACCCGAAGATCGAAACACTTATGACCAATACGGAGCAAAGGGAAGAAACCGTCGGGGGACCGCTTTTTACCCCACGACGAGAAAACTGAGTCCGGGGCATTCCCGCTCGCGTTTTCTTGGGACGAGCACCGGAAATCCTCGAGCTCAGCCCGTTTCCTTCGCTGCAAGTGCATTTCCAGTGGTTTCTGACACCGGACGAGCGTTCGCCACTCGTTGGAAGCTTCGGCCATCTTTTGGACCGTTTTGGGTCGCACCACAGTTCTCCCTCCAACGAGCTCGCTTCCCGACCTATACCTCCGGAAAACGTGTCAGGGAGCATGCCAGGAGTGTGGGTTGAAGTCCTCGGAGCACGGGACCCGAAGATCGAAAGACTTATGACCAATACGGAGCAAAGGGAAGAAACCGTCGGGGGACCGCTTTTTACCCCAGGACGAGAAAACTGAGTCCGGGGCATTCCCGCTCGCGTTTTCTTGGGACGAGCACCGGAAGTCCTCGAGCTCAGCCCGTTTCCTTCGCTGCAAGTGCATTTCCAGTGGTTTCTGACACCGGACGAGCGTTCGCCACTCGTTGGAAGCTTCGGCCATCTTTTGGACCGTTTTGGGTCGCACCACAGTTCTCCCTCCAACGAGCTCGCTTCCCGACCTATACCTCCGGAAAACGTGTCAGGGAGCATGCCAGGAGTGTGGGTTGAAGTCCTCGGAGCACGGGACCCGAAGATCGAAAGACTTATGACCAATACGGAGCAAAGGGAAGAAACCGTCGGGGGACCGCTTTTTACCCCAGGACGAGAAAACTGAGTCCGGGGCATTCCCGCTCGCGTTTTCTTGGGACGAGCACCGGAAGTCCTCGAGCTCAGCCCGTTTCCTTCGCTGCAAGTGCATTTCCAGTGGTTTCTGACACCGGACGAGCGTTCGCCACTCGTTGGAAGCTTCGGCCATCTTTTGGACCGTTTTGGGTCGCACCACAGTTCTCCCTCCAACGAGCTCGCTTCCCTACCTATACCTCCGGAAAACGTGTCAGGGAGCATGCCAGGAGTGTGGGTTGAAGTCCTCGGAGCACGGGACCCGAAGATCGAAAGACTTATGACCAATACGGAGCAAAGGGAAGAAACCGTCGGGGGACCGCTTTTTACCCCAGGACGAGAAAACTGAGTCCGGGGCATTCCCGCTCGCGTTTTCTTGGGACGAGCACTGGAAGTCCTCGAGCTCAGCCCGTTTCCTTCGCTGCAAGTGCATTTCCAGTGGTTTCTGACACCGGACGAGCGTTCGCCACTCGTTGGAAGCTTCGGCCATCTTTTGGACCGTTTTGGGTCGCACCACAGTTCTCCCTCCAACGAGCTCGCTTCCCGACCTATACCTCCGGAAAACGTGTCAGGGAGCATGCCAGGAGTGTGGGTTGAAGTCCTCGGAGCACGAGACCCGAAGATCGAAACACTTATGACCAATACGGAGCAAAGGGAAGAAACCGTCGGGGGACCGCTTTTTACCCCACGACGAGAAAACTGAGTCCGGGGCATTCCCGCTCGCGTTTTCTTGGGACGAGCACCGGAAATCCTCGAGCTCAGCCCGTTTCCTTCGCTGCAAGTGCATTTCCAGTGGTTTCTGACACCGGACGAGCGTTCGCCACTCGTTGGAAGCTTCGGCCATCTTTTGGACCGTTTTGGGTCGCACCACAGTTCTCCCTCCAACGAGCTCGCTTCCCGACCTATACCTCCGGAAAACGTGTCAGGGAGCATGCCAGGAGTGTGGGTTGAAGTCCTCGGAGCACGGGACCCGAAGATCGAAAGACTTATGACCAATACGGAGCAAAGGGAAGAAACCGTCGGGGGACCGCTTTTTACCCCAGGACGAGAAAACTGAGTCCGGGGCATTCCCGCTCGCGTTTTCTTGGGACGAGCACCGGAAGTCCTCGAGCTCAGCCCGTTTCCTTCGCTGCAAGTGCATTTCCAGTGGTTTCTGACACCGGACGAGCGTTCGCCACTCGTTGGAAGCTTCGGCCATCTTTTGGACCGTTTTGGGTCGCACCACAGTTCTCCCTCCAACGAGCTCGCTTCCCGACCTATACCTCCGGAAAACGTGTCAGGGAGCATGCCAGGAGTGTGGGTTGAAGTCCTCGGAGCACGGGACCCGAAGATCGAAAGACTTATGACCAATACGGAGCAAAGGGAAGAAACCGTCGGGGGACCGCTTTTTACCCCAGGACGAGAAAACTGAGTCCGGGGCATTCCCGCTCGCGTTTTCTTGGGACGAGCACCGGAAGTCCTCGAGCTCAGCCCGTTTCCTTCGCTGCAAGTGCATTTCCAGTGGTTTCTGACACCGGACGAGCGTTCGCCACTCGTTGGAAGCTTCGGCCATCTTTTGGACCGTTTTGGGTCGCACCACAGTTCTCCCTCCAACGAGCTCGCTTCCCTACCTATACCTCCGGAAAACGTGTCAGGGAGCATGCCAGGAGTGTGGGTTGAAGTCCTCGGAGCACGGGACCCGAAGATCGAAAGACTTATGACCAATACGGAGCAAAGGGAAGAAACCGTCGGGGGACCGCTTTTTACCCCAGGACGAGAAAACTGAGTCCGGGGCATTCCCGCTCGCGTTTTCTTGGGACGAGCACTGGAAGTCCTCGAGCTCAGCCCGTTTCCTTCGCTGCAAGTGCATTTCCAGTGGTTTCTGACACCGGACGAGCGTTCGCCACTCGTTGGAAGCTTCGGCCATCTTTTGGACCGTTTTGGGTCGCACCACAGTTCTCCCTCCAACGAGCTCGCTTCCCTACCTATACCTCCGGAAAACGTGTCAGGGAGCATGCCAGGAGTGTGGGTTGAAGTCCTCGGAGCACGGGACCCGAAGATCGAAAGACTTATGACCAATACGGAGCAAAGGGAAGAAACCGTCGGGGGACCGCTTTTTACCCCAGGACAAGAAAACTGAGTCCGGGGCATTCCCGCTCGCGTTTTCTTGGGACGAGCACCGGAAGTCCTCGAGCTCAGCCCGTTTCCTTCGCTGCAAGTGCATTTCCAGTGGTTTCTGACACCGGACGAGCGTTCGCCACTCGTTGGAAGCTTCGGCCATCTTTTGGACCGTTTTGGGTCGCACCACAGTTCTCCCTCCAACGAGCTCGCTTCCCGACCTATACCTCCGGAAAACGTGTCAGGGAGCATGCCAGGAGTGTGGGTTGAAGTCCTCGGAGCACGAGACCCGAAGATCGAAACACTTATGACCAATACGGAGCAAAGGGAAGAAACCGTCGGGGGACCGCTTTTTACCCCACGACGAGAAAACTGAGTCCGGGGCATTCCCGCTCGCGTTTTCTTGGGACGAGCACCGGAAGTCCTCGAGCTCAGCCCGTTTCCTTCGCTGCAAGTGCATTTCCAGTGGTTTCTGACACCGGACGAGCGTTCGCCACTCGTTGGAAGCTTCGGCCATCTTTTGGACCGTTTTGGGTCGCACCACAGTTCTCCCTCCAACGAGCTCGCTTCCCGACCTATACCTCCGGAAAACGTGTCAGGGAGCATGCCAGGAGTGTGGGTTGAAGTCCTCGGAGCACGGGACCCGAAGATCGAAAGACTTATGACCAATACGGAGCAAAGGGAAGAAACCGTCGGGGGACCGCTTTTTACCCCAGGACGAGAAAACTGAGTCCGGGGCATTCCCGCTCGCGTTTTCTTGGGACGAGCACCGGAAGTCCTCGAGCTCAGCCCGTTTCCTTCGCTGCAAGTGCATTTCCAGTGGTTTCTGACACCGGACGAGCGTTCGCCACTCGTTGGAAGCTTCGGCCATCTTTTGGACCGTTTTGGGTCGCACCACAGTTCTCCCTCCAACGAGCTCGCTTCCCGACCTATACCTCCGGAAAACGTGTCAGGGAGCATGCCAGGAGTGTGGGTTGAAGTCCTCGGAGCACGGGACCCGAAGATCGAAAGACTTATGACCAATACGGAGCAAAGGGAAGAAACCGTCGGGGGACCGCTTTTTACCCCAGGACGAGAAAACTGAGTCCGGGGCATTCCCGCTCGCGTTTTCTTGGGACGAGCACCGGAAGTCCTCGAGCTCAGCCCGTTTCCTTCGCTGCAAGTGCATTTCCAGTGGTTTCTGACACCGGACGAGCGTTCGCCACTCGTTGGAAGCTTCGGCCATCTTTTGGACCGTTTTGGGTCGCACCACAGTTCTCCCTCCAACGAGCTCGCTTCCCTACCTATACCTCCGGAAAACGTGTCAGGGAGCATGCCAGGAGTGTGGGTTGAAGTCCTCGGAGCACGGGACCCGAAGATCGAAAGACTTATGACCAATACGGAGCAAAGGGAAGAAACCGTCGGGGGACCGCTTTTTACCCCAGGACGAGAAAACTGAGTCCGGGGCATTCCCGCTCGCGTTTTCTTGGGACGAGCACCGGAAGTCCTCGAGCTCAGCCCGTTTCCTTCGCTGCAAGTGCATTTCCAGTGGTTTCTGACACCGGACGAGCGTTCGCCACTCGTTGGAAGCTTCGGCCATCTTTTGGACCGTTTTGGGTCGCACCACAGTTCTCCCTCCAACGAGCTCGCTTCCCGACCTATACCTCCGGAAAACGTGTCAGGGAGCATGCCAGGAGTGTGGGTTGAAGTCCTCGGAGCACGAGACCCGAAGATCGAAAGACTTATGACCAATACGGAGCAAAGGGAAGAAACCGTCGGGGGACCGCTTTTTACCCCAGGACGAGAAAACTGCGTCCGGGGCATTCCCGCTCGCGTTTTCTTGGGACGAGCACCGGAAGTCCTCGAGCTCAGCCCGTTTCCTTCGCTGCAAGTGCATTTCCAGTGGTTTCTGACACCGGACGAGCGTTCGCCACTCGTTGGAAGCTTCGGCCATCTTTTGGACCATTTTGGGTCGCACCACAGTTCTCCCTCCAACGAGCTCGCTTCCAGACCTATACCTCCGGAAAACGTGTCAGGGAGCATGCCAGGAGTGTGGGTTGAAGTCCTCGGAGCACGAGACCCGAAGATCGAAAGACTTATGACCAATACGGAGCAAAGGGAAGAAACCGTCGGGGGACCGCTTTTTACCCCAGGACGAGAAAACTGAGTCCGGGGCATTCCCGCTCGCGTTTTCTTGGGACGAGCACCGGAAGTCCTCGAGCTCAGCCCGTTTCCTTCGCTGCAAGTGCATTTCCAGTGGTTTCTGACACCGGTCGAGCGTTCGCCACTCGTTGGAAGCTTCGGCCATCTTTTGGACCGTTTTGGGTCGCACCACAGTTCTCCCTCCAACGAGCTCGCTTCCCGACCTATACCTCCGGAAAACGTGTCAGGGAGCATGCCAGGAGTGTGGGTTGAAGTCCTCGGAGCACGAGACCCGAAGATCGAAAGACTTATGACCAATACGGAGCAAAGGGAAGAAACCGTCGGGGGACCGCTTTTTACCCCAGGACGAGAAAACTGAGTCCGGGGCATTCCCGCTCGCGTTTTCTTGGGACAAGCACCGGAAGTCCTCGAGCTCAGCCCGTTTCCTTCGCTGCAAGTGCATTTCCAGTGGTTTCTGACACCGGACGAGCGTTCGCCACTCGTTGGAAGCTTCGGCCATCTTTTGGACCGTTTTGGGTCGCACCACAGTTCTCCCTCCAACGAGCTCGCTTCCCGACCTATACCTCCGGAAAACGTGCCAGGGAGCATGCCAGGAGTGTGGGTTGAAGTCCTCGAAGCACCAGACCCGAAGATCGAAAGACTTATGACCAATACGGAGCAAAGGGAAGAAACCGTCGGGGGACCGCTTTTTACCCCAGGACGAGAAAACTGAGTCCGGGGCATTCCCGCTCGCGTTTTCTTGGGACGAGCACCGGAAGTCCTCGAGCTCAGCCCGTTTCCTTCGCTGCAAGTGCATTTCCAGTGGTTTCTGACACCGGACGAGCGTTCGCCACTCGTTGGAAGCTTCGGCCATCTTTTGGACCGTTTTGGGTCGCACCACAGTTCTCCCTCCAACGAGCTCGCTTCCCGACCTATACCTCCGGAAAACGTGTCAGGGAGCATGCCAGGAGTGTGGGTTGAAGTCCTCGGAGCACGAGACCCGAAGATCGAAAGACTTATGACCAATACGGAGCAAAGGGAAGAAACCGTCGGGGGACCGCTTTTTACCCCAGGACGAGAAAACTGAGTCCGGGGCATTCCCGCTCGCGTTTTCTTGGGACGAGCACCGGAAGTCCTCGAGCTCAGCCCGTTTCCTTCGCTGCAAGTGCATTTCCAGTGGTTTCTGACACCGGACGAGCGTTCGCCACTCGTTGGAAGCTTCGGCCATCTTTTGGACCGTTTTGGGTCGCACCACAGTTCTCCCTCCAACGAGCTCGCTTCCCGACCTATACCTCCGGAAAACGTGTCAGGGAGCATGCCAGGAGTGTGGGTTGAAGTCCTCGGAGCACGAGACCCGAAGATCGAAAGACTTATGACCAATACGGAGCAAAGGGAAGAAACCGTCGGGGGACCGCTTTTTACCCCAGGACGAGAAAACTGAGTCCGGGGCATTCCCGCTCGCGTTTTCTTGGGACGAGCACCGGAAGTCCTCGAGCTCAGCCCGTTTCCTTCGCTGCAAGTGCATTTCCAGTGGTTTCTGACACCGGACGAGCGTTCGCCACTCGTTGGAAGCTTCGGCCATCTTTTGGACCGTTTTGGGTCGCACCACAGTTCTCCCTCCAACGAGCTCGCTTCCCGACCTATACCTCCGGAAAACGTGTCAGGGAGCATGCCAGGAGTGTGGGTTGAAGTCCTCGGAGCACGAGACCCGAAGATCGAAAGACTTATGACCAATACGGAGCAAAGGGAAGAAACCGTCGGGGGACCGCTTTTTACCCCAGGACGAGAAAACTGAGTCCGGGGCATTCCCGCTCGCGTTTTCTTGGGACGAGCACCGGAAGTCCTCGAGCTCAGCCCGTTTCCTTCGCTGCAAGTGCATTTCCAGTGGTTTCTGACACCGGACGAGCGTTCGCCACTCGTTGGAAGCTTCGGCCATCTTTTGGACCGTTTTGGGTCGCACCACAGTTCTCCCTCCAACGAGCTCGCTTCCCGACCTATACCTCCGGAAAACGTGTCAGGGAGCATGCCAGGAGTGTGGGTTGAAGTCCTCGGAGCACGAGACCCGAAGATCGAAAGACTTATGACCAATACGGAGCAAAGGGAAGAAACCGTCGGGGGACCGCTTTTTACCCCAGGACGAGAAAACTGAGTCCGGGGCATTCCCGCTCGCGTTTTCTTGGGACGAGCACCGGAAGTCCTCGAGCTCAGCCCGTTTCCTTCGCTGCAAGTGCATTTCCAGTGGTTTCTGACACCGGACGAGCGTTCGCCACTCGTTGGAAGCTTCGGCCATCTTTTGGACCGTTTTGGGTCGCACCACAGTTCTCCCTCCAACGAGCTCGCTTCCCGACCTATACCTCCGGAAAACGTGTCAGGGAGCATGCCAGGAGTGTGGGTTGAAGTCCTCGGAGCACGAGACCCGAAGATCGAAAGACTTATGACCAATACGGAGCAAAGGGAAGAAACCGTCGGGGGACCGCTTTTTACCCCAGGACGAGAAAACTGCGTCCGGGGCATTCCCGCTCGCGTTTTCTTGGGACGAGCACCGGAAGTCCTCGAGCTCAGCCCGTTTCCTTCGCTGCAAGTGCATTTCCAGTGGTTTCTGACACCGGACGAGCGTTCGCCACTCGTTGGAAGCTTCGGCCATCTTTTGGACCATTTTGGGTCGCACCACAGTTCTCCCTCCAACGAGCTCGCTTCCAGACCTATACCTCCGGAAAACGTGTCAGGGAGCATGCCAGGAGTGTGGGTTGAAGTCCTCGGAGCACGAGACCCGAAGATCGAAAGACTTATGACCAATACGGAGCAAAGGGAAGAAACCGTCGGGGGACCGCTTTTTACCCCAGGACGAGAAAACTGAGTCCGGGGCATTCCCGCTCGCGTTTTCTTGGGACGAGCACCGGAAGTCCTCGAGCTCAGCCCGTTTCCTTCGCTGCAAGTGCATTTCCAGTGGTTTCTGACACCGGTCGAGCGTTCGCCACTCGTTGGAAGCTTCGGCCATCTTTTGGACCGTTTTGGGTCGCACCACAGTTCTCCCTCCAACGAGCTCGCTTCCCGACCTATACCTCCGGAAAACGTGTCAGGGAGCATGCCAGGAGTGTGGGTTGAAGTCCTCGGAGCACGAGACCCGAAGATCGAAAGACTTATGACCAATACGGAGCAAAGGGAAGAAACCGTCGGGGGACCGCTTTTTACCCCAGGACGAGAAAACTGAGTCCGGGGCATTCCCGCTCGCGTTTTCTTGGGACAAGCACAGGAAGTCCTCGAGCTCAGCCCGTTTCCTTCGCTGCAAGTGCATTTCCAGTGGTTTCTGACACCGGACGAGCGTTCGCCACTCGTTGGAAGCTTCGGCCATCTTTTGGACCGTTTTGGGTCGCACCACAGTTCTCCCTCCAACGAGCTCGCTTCCCGACCTATACCTCCGGAAAACGTGCCAGGGAGCATGCCAGGAGTGTGGGTTGAAGTCCTCGAAGCACCAGACCCGAAGATCGAAAGACTTATGACCAATACGGAGCAAAGGGAAGAAACCGTCGGGGGACCGCTTTTTACCCCAGGACGAGAAAACTGAGTCCGGGGCATTCCCGCTCGCGTTTTCTTGGGACGAGCACCGGAAGTCCTCGAGCTCAGCCCGTTTCCTTCGCTGCAAGTGCATTTCCAGTGGTTTCTGACACCGGACGAGCGTTCGCCACTCGTTGGAAGCTTCGGCCATCTTTTGGACCGTTTTGGGTCGCACCACAGTTCTCCCTCCAACGAGCTCGCTTCCCGACCTATACCTCCGGAAAACGTGTCAGGGAGCATGCCAGGAGTGTGGGTTGAAGTCCTCGGAGCACGAGACCCGAAGATCGAAAGACTTATGACCAATACGGAGCAAAGGGAAGAAACCGTCGGGGGACCGCTTTTTACCCCAGGACGAGAAAACTGAGTCCGGGGCATTCCCGCTCGCGTTTTCTTGGGACGAGCACCGGAAGTCCTCGAGCTCAGCCCGTTTCCTTCGCTGCAAGTGCATTTCCAGTGGTTTCTGACACCGGACGAGCGTTCGCCACTCGTTGGAAGCTTCGGCCATCTTTTGGACCGTTTTGGGTCGCACCACAGTTCTCCCTCCAACGAGCTCGCTTCCCGACCTATACCTCCGGAAAACGTGTCAGGGAGCATGCCAGGAGTGTGGGTTGAAGTCCTCGGAGCACGAGACCCGAAGATCGAAAGACTTATGACCAATACGGAGCAAAGGGAAGAAACCGTCGGGGGACCGCTTTTTACCCCAGGACGAGAAAACTGAGTCCGGGGCATTCCCGCTCGCGTTTTCTTGGGACGAGCACCGGAAGTCCTCGAGCTCAGCCCGTTTCCTTCGCTGCAAGTGCATTTCCAGTGGTTTCTGACACCGGACGAGCGTTCGCCACTCGTTGGAAGCTTCGGCCATCTTTTGGACCGTTTTGGGTCGCACCACAGTTCTCCCTCCAACGAGCTCGCTTCCCGACCTATACCTCCGGAAAACGTGTCAGGGAGCATGCCAGGAGTGTGGGTTGAAGTCCTCGGAGCACGAGACCCGAAGATCGAAAGACTTATGACCAATACGGAGCAAAGGGAAGAAACCGTCGGGGGACCGCTTTTTACCCCAGGACGAGAAAACTGCGTCCGGGGCATTCCCGCTCGTGTTTTCTTGGGACGAGCACCGGAAGTCGTCGAGCTCAGCCCGTTTCCTTCGCTGCAAGTGCATTTCCAGTGGTTTCTGACACCGGACGAGCGTTCGCCACTCGTTGGAAGCTTCGGCCATCTTTTGGACCGTTTTGGGTCGCACCACAGTTCTCCCTCCAACGAGCTCGCTTCCAGACCTATACCTCCGAAAAACGTGTCAGGGAGCATGCCAGGAGTGTGGGTTGAAGTCCTCGGAGCACGAGACCCGAAGATCGAAAGACTTATGACCAATACGGAGCAAAGGGAAGAAACCGTCGGGGGACCGCTTTTTACCCCAGGACGAGAAAACTGAGTCCGGGGCATTCCCGCTCGCGTTTTCTTGGGACGAGCACCGGAAGTCCTCGAGCTCAGCCCGTTTCCTTCGCTGCAAGTGCATTTCCAGTGGTTTCTGACACCGGTCGAGCGTTCGCCACTCGTTGGAAGCTTCGGCCATCTTTTGGACCGTTTTGGGTCGCACCACAGTTCTCCCTCCATCGAGCTCGCTTCCCGACCTATACCTCCGGAAAACGTGTCAGGGAGCATGCCAGGAGTGTGGGTTGAAGTCCTCGGAGCACGAGACCCGAAGATCGAAAGACTTATGACCAATACGGAGCAAAGGGAAGAAACCGTCGGGGGACCGCTTTTTACCCCAGGACGAGAAAACTGAGTCCGGGGCATTCCCGCTCGCGTTTTCTTGGGTCGAGCACCGGAAGTCCTCGAGCTCAGCCCGTTTCCTTCGCTGCAAGTGCATTTCCAGTGGTTTCTGACACCGGACGAGCGTTCGCCACTCGTTGGAAGCTTCGGCCATCTTTTGGACCGTTTTGGGTCGCACCACAGTTCTCCCTCCAACGAGCTCGCTTCCCGACCTATACCTCCGGAAAACGTGCCAGGGAGCATGCCAGGAGTGTGGGTTGAAGTCCTCGAAGCACGAGACCCGAAGATCGAAAGACTTATGACCAATACGGAGCAAAGGGAAGAAACCGTCGGGGGACCGCTTTTTACCCCAGGACGAGAAAACTGAGTCCGGGGCATTCCCGCTCGCGTTTTCTTGGGACGAGCACCGGAAGTCCTCGAGCTCAGCCCGTTTCCTTCGCTGCAAGTGCATTTCCAGTGGTTTCTGACACCGGACGAGCGTTCGCCACTCGTTGGAAGCTTCGGCCATCTTTTGGACCGTTTTGGGTCGCACCACAGTTCTCCCTCCAACGAGCTCGCTTCCCGACCTATACCTCCGGAAAACGTGTCAGGGAGCATGCCAGGAGTGTGGGTTGAAGTCCTCGAAGCACGAGACCCGAAGATCGAAAGACTTATGACCAATACGGAGCAAAGGAAAGAAACCGTCGGGGGACCGCTTTTTACCCCAGGACGAGAAAACTGAGTCCGGGGCATTCCCGCTCGCGTTTTCTTGGGACGAGCACCGGAAGTCCTCGAGCTCAGCCCGTTTCCTTCGCTGCAAGTGCATTTCCAGTGGTTTCTGACACCGGACGAGCGTTCGCCACTCGTTGGAAGCTTCGGCCATCTTTTGGACCGTTTTGGGTCGCACCACAGTTCTCCCTCCAACGAGCTCGCTTCCCGACCTATACCTCCGGAAAACGTGTCAGGGAGCATGCCAGGAGTGTGGGTTGAAGTCCTCGGAGCACGAGACCCGAAGATCGAAAGACTTATGACCAATACGGAGCAAAGGGAAGAAACCGTCGGGGGACCGCTTTTTACCCCAGGACGAGAAAACTGAGTCCGGGGCATTCCCGCTCGCGTTTTCTTGGGACGAGCACCGGAAGTCCTCGAGCTCAGCCCGTTTCCTTCGCTGCAAGTGCATTTCCAGTGGTTTCTGACACCGGACGAGCGTTCGCCACTCGTTGGAAGCTTCGGCCATCTTTTGGACCGTTTTGGGTCGCACCACAGTTCTCCCTCCAACGAGCTCGCTTCCCGACCTATACCTCCGGAAAACGTGTCAGGGAGCATGCCAGGAGTGTGGGTTGAAGTCCTCGGAGCACGAGACCCGAAGATCGAAAGACTTATGACCAATACGGAGCAAAGGGAAGAAACCGTCGGGGGACCGCTTTTTACCCCAGGACGAGAAAACTGAGTCCGGGGCATTCCCGCTCGCGTTTTCTTGGGACGAGCACCGGAAGTCCTCGAGCTCAGCCCGTTTCCTTCGCTGCAAGTGCATTTCTAGTGGTTTCTGACACCGGACGAGCGTTCGCCACTCGTTGGAAGCTTCGGCCATCTTTTGGACCGTTTTGGGTCGCACCACAGTTCTCCCTCCAACGAGCTCGCTTCCCGACCTATACCTCCGGAAAACGTGTCAGGGACCATGCCAGGAGTGTGGGTTGAAGTGCTCGGAGCACGAGACCCGAAGATCGAAAGACTTATGACCAATACGGAGCAAAGGGAAGAAACCGTCGGGGGACCGCTTTTTACCTCAGGACGAGAAAACTGAGTCCGGGGCATTCCCGCTCGCGTTTTCTTGGGACGAGCACCGGAAGTCCTCGAGCTCAGCCCGTTTCCTTCGCTGCAAGTGCATTTCCAGTGGTTTCTGACACCGGACGAGCGTTCGCAACTCGTTGGAAGCTTCGGCCATCTTTTGGACCGTTTTGGGTCGCACCACAGTTCTCCCTCCAACGAGCTCGCTTCCCGACCTATACCTCCGGAAAACGTGTCAGGGAGCATGCCAGGAGTGTGGGTTGAAGTCCTCGGAGCACGAGACCCGAAGATCGAAAGACTTATGACCAATACGGAGCAAAGGGAAGAAACCGTCGGGGGGACCGCTTTTTACCCCAGGACGAGAAAACTGAGTTTGGGGCATTCCCGCTCGCGTTTTCTTGGGACGAGCACCGGAAGTCCTCGGGCTCAGCCCGTTTCCTTCGCTGCAAGTGCATTTCCAGTGGTTTCTGACACCGGACGAGCGTTCGCCACTCGTTGGAAGCTTCGGCCATCTTTTGGACCGTTTTGGGTCGCACCACAGTTCTCCCTCCAACGAGCTCGCTTCCCGACCTATACCTCCGGAAAACATGTCAGGGAGCATGCCAGGAGTGTGGGTTGAAGTCCTCGGAGCACGAGACCCGAAGATCGAAAGACTTATGACCAATACGGAGCAAAGGGAAGAAACCGTCGGGGGACCGCTTTTTACCCCAGGACGAGAAAACTGAGTCCGGGGCATTCCCGCTCGCGTTTTCTTGGGACGAGCACCGGAAGTCGTCGAGCTCAGCCCGTTTCCTTCGCTGCAAGTGCATTTCCAGTGGTTTCTGACACCGGACGAGCGTTCGCCACTCGTTGGAAGCTTCGGCCATCTTTTGGACCGTTTTGTGTCGCACCACAGTTCTCCCTCCAACGAGCTCGCTTCCCGACCTATACCTCCGGAAAACGTGTCAGGGAGCATGCCAGGAGTGTGGGTTGAAGTCCTCGGAGCACGAGACCCGAAGATCGAAAGACTTATGACCAATACGGAGCAAAGGGAAGAAACCGTCGGGGGACCGCTTTTTACCCCAGGACGAGAAAACTGAGTCCGGGGCATTCCCGCTCGCGTTTTCTTGGGACAAGCACCAGAAGTCCTCGAGCTCAGCCCGTTTCCTTCGCTGCAAGTGCATTTCCAGTGGTTTCTGACACCGGACGAGCGTTCGCCACTCGTTGGAAGCTTCGGCCATCTTTTGGACCGTTTTGGGTCGCACCACAGTTCTCCCTCCAACGAGCTCGCTTCCCGACCTATACCTCTGGAAAACGTGTCAGGGAGCATGCCAGGAGTGTGGGTTGAAGTCCTCGGAGCACGAGACCCGAAGATCGAAAGACTTATGACCAATACGGAGCAAAGGGAAGAAACCGTCGGGGGACCGCTTTTTACCCCAGGACGAGAAAACTGAGTCCGGGGCATTCCCGCTCGCGTTTTCTTGGGACGAGCACCGGAAGTCCTCGAGCTCAGCCCGTTTCCTTCGCTGCAAGTGCATTTCCAGTGGTTTCTGACACCGGACGAGCGTTCGCCACTCGTTGGAAGCTTCGGCCATCTTTTGGACCGTTTTGGGTCGCACCACAGTTCTCCCTCCAACGAGCTCGCTTCCCAACCTATACCTCCGGAAAACGTGTCAGGGAGCATGCCAGGAGTGTGGGTTGAAGTCCTCGGAGCACGAGACCCGAAGATCGAAAGACTTATGACCAATACGGAGCAAAGGGAAGAAACCGTCGGGGGACCGCTTTTTACCCCAGGACGAGAAAACTGAGTCCGGGGCATTCCCGCTCGCGTTTTCTTGGGACGAGCACCGGAAGTCCTCGAGCTCAGCCCGTTTCCTTCGCTGCAAGTGCATTTCCAGTGGTTTCTGACACCGGACGAGCGTTCGCCACTCGTTGGAAGCTTCGGCCATCTTTTGGACCGTTTTGGGTCGCACCACAGTTCTCCCTCCAACGAGCTCGCTTCCCGACCTATACCTCCGGAAAACGTGTCAGGGAGCATGCCAGGAGTGTGGGTTGAAGTCCTCGGAGCACGACGAAAGACTTATGACCAATACGGAGCAAAGGGAAGAAACCGTCGGGGGACCGCTTTTTACCCCAGGACGAGAAAACTGAGTCCGGGGCATTCCCGCTCGCGTTTTCTTGGGACGAGCACCGGAAGTCCTCGAGCTCAGCCCGTTTCCTTCACCGCAAGTGCATTTCCAGTGGTTTCTGACACCGGACGAGCGTTCGCCACTCGTTGGAAGCTTCGGCCATCTTTTGGACCGTTTTGGGTCGCACCACAGTTCTCCCTCCAACGAGCTCGCTTCCCGACCTATACCTCCGGAAAACGTGTCAGGGAGCATGCCAGGAGTGTGGGTTGAAGTCCTCGGAGCACGAGACCCGAAGATCGAAAGACTTATGACCAATACGGAGCAAAGGGAAGAAACCGTCGGGGGACCGCTTTTTACCCAAGGACGAGAAAACTGAGTCCGGGGCATTCCCGCTCGCGTTTTCTTGGGACGAGCACCGGAAATCCTCGAGCTCAGCCCGTTTCCTTCGCTGCAAGTGCATTTCCAGTGGTTTCTGACACCGGACGAGCGTTCGCCACTCGTTGGAAGCTTCGGCCATCTTTTGGACCGTTTTGGGTCGCACCACAGTTCTCCCTCCAACGAGCTCGCTTCCCGACCTATACCTCCGGAAAACGTGTCAGGGAGCATGCCAGGAGTGTGGGTTGAAGTCCTCGGAGCACGAGACCCGAAGATCGAAAGACTTATGACCAATACGGAGCAAAGGGAAGAAACCGTCGGGGGACCGCTTTTTACCCCAGGACGAGAAAACTGAGTCCGGGGCATTCCCGCTCGCGTTTTCTTGGGACGAGCACCGGAAGTCCTCGAGCTCAGCCAGTTTCCTTCGCTGCAAGTGCATTTCCAGTGGTTTCTGACACCGGACGAGCGTTCGCCACTCGTTGGAAGCTTCGGCCATCTTTTGGACCGTTTTGTGTCGCACCACAGTTCTCCCTCCAACGAGCTCGCTTCCCGACCTATACCTCCGGAAAACGTGTCAGGGAGCATGCCAGGAGTGTGGGTTGAAGTCCTCGGAGCACGAGACCCGAAGATCGAAAGACTTATGACCAATACGGAGCAAAGGGAAGAAACCGTCGGGGGACCGCTTTTTACCCCAGGACGAGAAAACTGAGTCCGGGGCATTCCCGCTCGCGTTTTCTTGGGACGAGCACCGGAAGTCCTCGAGCTCAGCCAGTTTCCTTCGCTGCAAGTGCATTTCCAGTTGTTTCTGACACCGGACGAGCGTTCGCCACTCGTTGGAAGCTTCGGCCATCTTTTGGACCGTTTTGTGTCGCACCACAGTTCTCCCTCCAACGAGCTCGCTTCCCGACCTATACCTCCGGAAAACGTGTCAGGGAGCATGCCAGGAGTGTGGGTTGAAGTCCTCGGAGCACGAGACCCGAAGATCGAAAGACTTATGACCAATACGGAGCAAAGGGAAGAAACCGTCGGGGGACCGCTTTTTACCCCAGGACGAGAAAACTGAGTCCGGGGCATTCCCGCTCGCGTTTTCTTGGGACGAGCACCGGAAGTCCTCGAGCTCAGCCCGTTTCCTTCGCTGCAAGTGCATTTCCAGTGGTTTCTGACAGCGGACGAGCGTTCGCCACTCGTTGGAAGCTTCGGCCATCTATTGGACCGTTTTGGGTCGCACCACAGTTCTCCCTCCACCGAGCTCGCTTCCCAACCTATACCTCCGGAAAACGTGTCAGGGAGCATGCCAGGAGTGTGGGTTGAGGTCCTCGGAGCAGAAGACCCGAAGATCGAAAGACTTATGACCAATACGGAGCAAAGGGAAGAAACCGTCGGGGGACCGCTTTTTACCCCAGGACGAGAAAACTGAGTCCGGGGCATTCCCGCTCGCGTTTTCTTGGGACGAGCACCGGAAGTCGTCGAGCTCAGCCCGTTTCCTTCGCTGCAAGTGCATTTCCAGTGGTTTCTGACACCGGACGAGCGTTCGCCACTCGTTGGAAGCTTCGGCCATCTTTTGGACCGTTTTGGGTCGCACCACAGTTCTCCCTCCAACGAGCTCGCTTCCCGACCTATACCTCCGGAAAACGTGTCAGGGAGCATGCCAGGAGTGTGGGTTGAAGTCCTCGGAGCACGAGACCCGAAGATCGAAAGACTTATGACCAATACGGAGCAAAGGGAAGAAACCGTCGGGGGACCGCTTTTTACCCCAGGACGAGAAAACTGAGTCCGGGGCATTCCCGCTCGCGTTTTCTTGGGACGAGCACCGGAAGTCGTCGAGCTCAGCCCGTTTCCTTCGCTGCAAGTGCATTTCCAGTGGTTTCTGACACCGGACGAGCGTTCGCCACTCGTTGGAAGCTTCGGCCATCTTTTGGACCGTTTTGGGTCGCACCACAGTTCTCCCTCCAACGAGCTCGCTTCCCGACCTATACCTCCGGAAAACGTGTCAGGGAGCATGCCAGGAGTGTGGGTTGAGGTCCTCGGAGCAGGAGACCCGAAGATCGAAAGACTTATGACCAATACGGAGCAAAGGGAAGAAACCGTCGGGGGACCGCTTTTTACCCCAGGACGAGAAAACTGAGTCCGGGGCATTCCCGCTCGCGTTTTCTTGGGACGAGCACCGGAAGTCCTCGAGCTCAGCCCGTTTCCTTCGCTGCAAGTGCATTTCCAGTGGTTTCTGACACCGGACGAGCGTTCGCCACTCGTTGGAAGCTTCGGCCATCTTTTGGACCGTTTTGGGTCGCACCACAGTTCTCCCTCCAACGAGCTCGCTTCCCGACCTATACCTCCGGAAAACGTGTCAGGGAGCATGCCAGGAGTGTGGGTTGAAGTCCTCGGAGCACGACGAAAGACTTATGACCAATACGGAGCAAAGGGAAGAAACCGTCGGGGGACCGCTTTTTACCCCAGGACGAGAAAACTGAGTCCGGGGCATTCCCGCTCGCGTTTTCTTGGGACGAGCACCGGAAGTCCTCGAGCTCAGCCCGTTTCCTTCACCGCAAGTGCATTTCCAGTGGTTTCTGACACCGGACGAGCGTTCGCCACTCGTTGGAAGCTTCGGCCATCTTTTGGACCGTTTTGGGTCGCACCACAGTTCTCCCTCCAACGAGCTCGCTTCCCGACCTATACCTCCGGAAAACGTGTCAGGGAGCATGCCAGGAGTGTGGGTTGAAGTCCTCGGAGCACGAGACCCGAAGATCGAAAGACTTATGACCAATACGGAGCAAAGGGAAGAAACCGTCGGGGGACCGCTTTTTACCCAAGGACGAGAAAACTGAGTCCGGGGCATTCCCGCTCGCGTTTTCTTGGGACGAGCACCGGAAGTCCTCGAGCTCAGCCCGTTTCCTTCGCTGCAAGTGCATTTCCAGTGGTTTCTGACACCGGACGAGCGTTCGCCACTCGTTGGAAGCTTCGGCCATCTTTTGGACCGTTTTGGGTCGCACCACAGTTCTCCCTCCAACGAGCTCGCTTCCCGACCTATACCTCCGGAAAACGTGTCAGGGAGCATGCCAGGAGTGTGGGTTGAAGTCCTCGGAGCACGAGACCCGAAGATCGAAAGACTTATGACCAATACGGAGCAAAGGGAAGAAACCGTCGGGGGACCGCTTTTTACCCCAGGACGAGAAAACTGAGTCCGGGGCATTCCCGCTCGCGTTTTCTTGGGACGAGCACCGGAAGTCCTCGAGCTCAGCCCGTTTCCTTCGCCACAAGTGCATTTCCAGTGGTTTCTGACACCGGACGAGCGTGCGGCACTCGTTGGAAGCTTCGGCCATCTTTTGGACCGTTTTGGGTCGCACCACAGTTCTCCCTCCAACGAGCTCGCTTCCCGACCTATACCTCAAGAAAACGTGTCAGGGAGCATGCCAGGAGTGTGGGTTGAAGTCCTCGGAGCACGAGACCCGAAGATCGAAAGACTTATGACCAATACGGAGCAAAGGGAAGAAACCGTCGGGGGACCGCTTTTTACCCCAGGACGAGAAAACTGAGTCCGGGGCATTCCCGCTCGCGTTTTCTTGGGACGAGCACCGGAAGTCGTCGAGCTCAGCCCGTTTCCTTCGCTGCAAGTGCATTTCCAGTGGTTTCTGACACCGGACGAGCGTTCGCCACTCGTTGGAAGCTTCGGCCATCTTTTGGACCGTTTTGGGTCGCACCACAGTTCTCCCTCCAACGAGCTCGCTTCCCGACCTATACCTCCGGAAAACGTGTCAGGGAGCATGCCAGGAGTGTGGGTTGAAGTCCTCGGAGCACGAGACCCGAAGATCGAAAGACTTATGACCAATACGGAGCAAAGGGAAGAAACCGTCGGGGGACCGCTTTTTACCCCAGGACGAGAAAACTGAGTCCGGGGCATTCCCGCTCGCGTTTTCTTGGGACGAGCACCGGAAGTCCTCGAGCTCAGCCCGTTTCCTTCGCTGCAAGTGCATTTCCAGTGGTTTCTGACACCGGACGAGCGTTCGCCACTTGTTGGAAGCTTCGGCCATCTTTTGGACCGTTTTGGGTCGCACCACAGTTCTCCCTCCAACGAGCTCGCTTCCCGACCTATACCTCCGGAAAACGTGTCAGGGAGCATGCCAGGAGTGTGGGTTGAAGTCCTCGGAGCACGAGACCCGAAGATCGAAAGACTTATGACCAATACGGAGCAAAGGGAAGAAACCGTCGGGGGACCGCTTTTTACCCCAGGACGAGAAAACTGAGTCCGGGGCATTCCCGCTCGCGTTTTCTTGGGACGAGCACCGGAAGTCCTCGAGCTCAGCCCGTTTCCTTCGCTGCAAGTGCATTTCCAGTGGTTTCTGACACCGGACGAGCGTTCGCCACTCGTTGGAAGCTTCGGCCATCTTTTGGACCGTTTTGGGTCGCACCACAGTTCTCCCTCCAACGAGCTCGCTTCCCGACCTATACCTCCGGAAAACGTGTCAGGGAGCATGCCAGGAGTGTGGGTTGAAGTCCTCGGAGCACGAGACCCGAAGATCGAAAGACTTATGACCAATACGGAGCAAAGGGAAGAAACCGTCGGGGGACCGCTTTTTACCCCAGGACGAGAAAACTGAGTCCGGGGCATTCCCGCTCGCGTTTTCTTGGGACGAGCACCGGAAGTCGTCGAGCTCAGCCCGTTTCCTTCGCTGCAAGTGCATTTCCAGTGGTTTCTGACACCGGACGAGCGTTCGCCACTCGTTGGAAGCTTCGGCCATCTTTTGGACCGTTTTGGGTCGCACCACAGTTCTCCCTCCAACGAGCTCGCTTCCCGACCTATACCTCCGGAAAACGTGTCAGGGAGCATGCCAGGAGTGTGGGTTGAAGTCCTCGGAGCACGAGACCCGAAGATCGAAAGACTTATGACCAATACGGAGCAAAGGGAAGAAACCGTCGGGGGACCGCTTTTTACCCCAGGACGAGAAAACTGAGTCCGGGGCATTCCCGCTCGCGTTTTCTTGGGACGAGCACCGGAAGTCCTCGAGCTCAGCCCGTTTCCTTCGCCACAAGTGCATTTCCAGTGGTTTCTGACACCGGACGAGCGTTCGGCACTCGTTGGAAGCTTCGGCCATCTTTTGGACCGTTTTGGGTCGCACCACAGTTCTCCCTCCAACGAGCTCGCTTCCCGACCTATACCTCCAGAAAACGTGTCAGGGAGCATGCCAGGAGTGTGGGTTGAAGTCCTCGGAGCACGAGACCCGAAGATCGAAAGACTTATGACCAATACGGAGCAAAGGGAAGAAACCGTCGGGGGACCGCTTTTTACCCCAGGACGAGAAAACTGAGTCCGGGGCATTCCCGCTCGCGTTTTCTTGGGACGAGCACCGGAAGTCCTCGAGCTCAGCCCGTTTCCTTCGCTGCAAGTGCATTTCCAGTGGTTTCTGACACCGGACGAGCGTTCGCCACTCGTTGGAAGCTTCGGCCATCTTTTGGACCGTTTTGGGTCGCACCACAGTTCTCCCTCCAACGAGCTCGCTTCCCGACCTATACCTCCGGAAAACGTGTCAGGGAGCATGCCAGGAGTGTGGGTTGAAGTCCTCGGAGCACGACGAAAGACTTATGACCAATACGGAGCAAAGGGAAGAAACCGTCGGGGGACCGCTTTTTACCCCAGGACGAGAAAACTGAGTCCGGGGCATTCCCGCTCGCGTTTTCTTGGGACGAGCACCGGAAGTCCTCGAGCTCAGCCCGTTTCCTTCACCGCAAGTGCATTTCCAGTGGTTTCTGACACCGGACGAGCGTTCGCCACTCGTTGGAAGCTTCGGCCATCTTTTGGACCGTTTTGGGTCGCACCACAGTTCTCCCTCCAACGAGCTCGCTTCCCGACCTATACCTCCGGAAAACGTGTCAGGGAGCATGCCAGGAGTGTGGGTTGAAGTCCTCGGAGCACGAGACCCGAAGATCGAAAGACTTATGACCAATACGGAGCAAAGGGAAGAAACCGTCGGGGGACCGCTTTTTACCCCAGGACGAGAAAACTGAGTCCGAGGCATTCCCGCTCGCGTTTTCTTCGGACGAGCACCGGAAGTCCTCGAGCTCAGCCCGTTTCCTTCGCTGCAAGTGTATTTCCAGTGGTTTCTGACACCGGACGAGCGTTCGCCACTCGTTGGAAGCTTCGGCCATCTTTTGGACCGTTTTGGGTCACACCACAGTTCTCCCTCCAACGAGCTCGCTTCCCGACCTATACCTCCGGAAAACGTGTCAGGGAGCATGCCAGGAGTGTGGGTTGAAGTCCTCGGAGCACGAGACCCGAAGATCGAAAGACTTATGACCAATACGGAGCAAAGGGAAGAAACCGTCGGGGGACCGCTTTTTACCCCAGGACGAGAAAACTGAGTCCGGGGCATTCCCGCTCGCGTTTTCTTGGGACGAGCACCTGAAGTCCTCGAGCTCAGCCCGTTTCCTTCGCTGCAAGTGCATTTCCAGTGGTTTCTGACACCGGACGAGCGTTCGCCACTCGTTGGAAGCATCGGCCATCTTTTGGACCGTTTTGGGTCGCACCACAGTTCTCCCTCCAACGAGCTCGCTTCCCGACCTATACCTCCGGAAAACGTGTCAGGGAGCATGCCAGGAGTGTGGGTTGAAGTCCTCGGAGCACGAGACCCGAAGATCGAAAGACTTATGACCAATACGGAGCAAAGGGAAGAAACCGTCGGGGGACCGCTTTTTACCCCAGGACGAGAAAACTGAGTCCGGGGCATTCCCGCTCGCGTTTTCTTGGGACGAGCACCGGAAGTCCTCGAGCTCAGCCCGTTTCCTTCGCTGCAAGTGCATTTCCAGTGGTTTCTGACACCGGACGAGCGTTCGCCACTCGTTGGAAGCTTCGGCCATCTTTTGGACCGTTTTGGGTCGCACCACAGTTCTCCCTCCAACGAGCTCGCTTCCCGACCTATACCTCCGGAAAACGTGTCAGGGAGCATGCCAGGAGTGTGGGTTGAGGTCCTCGGAGCAGGAGACCCGAAGATCGAAAGACTTATGACCAATACGGAGCAAAGGGAAGAAACCGTCGGGGGACCGCTTTTTACCCCAGGACGAGAAAACTGAGTCCGGGGCATTCCCGCTCGCGTTTTCTTGGGACGAGCACCGGAAGTCCTCGAGCTCAGCCCGTTTCCTTCGCTGCAAGTGCATTTCCAGTGGTTTCTGACACCGGACGAGCGTTCGCCACTCGTTGGAAGCTTCGGCCATCTTTTGGACCGTTTTGGGTCGCACCACAGTTCTCCCTCCAACGAGCTCGCTTCCCGACCTATACCTCCGGAAAACGTGTCAGGGAGCATGCCAGGAGTGTGGGTTGAGGTCCTCGGAGCAGGAGACCCGAAGATCGAAAGACTTATGACCAATACGGAGCAAAGGGAAGAAACCGTCGGGGGACCGCTTTTTACCCCAGGACGAGAAAACTGAGTCCGGGGCATTCCCGCTCGCGTTTTCTTGGGACGAGCACCGGAAGTCCTCGAGCTCAGCCCGTTTCCTTCGCTGCAAGTGCATTTCCAGTGGTTTCTGACACCGGACGAGCGTTCGACACTCGTTGGAAGCTTCGGCCATCTTTTGGACCGTTTTGGGTCGCACCACAGTTCTCCCTCCAACGAGCTCGCTTCCCGACCTATACCTCCGGAAAACGTGTCGGGGAGCATGCCAGGAGTGAGGGTTGAAGTCCTCGGAGCACGAGACCCGAAGATCGAAAGACTTATGACCAATACGGAGCAAAGGGAAGAAACCGTCGGGGGACCGCTTTTTACCCCAGGACGAGAAAACTGAGTCCGGGGCATTCCCGCTCGCGTTTTCTTGGGACGAGCACCGGAAGTCCTCGAGCTCAGCCCGTTTCCTTCGCTGCAAGTGCATTTCCAGTGGTTTCTGACACCGGACGAGCGTTCGCCACTCGTTGGAAGCTTCGGCCATCTTTTGGACCGTTTTGGGTCGCACCACAGTTCTCCCTCCAACGAGCTCGCTTCCCGACCTATACCTCCGGAAAACGTGTCAGGGAGCATGCCAGGAGTGTGGGTTGAGGTCCTCGGAGCAGGAGACCCGAAGATCGAAAGACTTATGACCAATACGGAGCAAAGGGAAGAAACCGTCGGGGGACCGCTTTTTACCCCAGGACGAGAAAACTGAGTCCGGGGCATTCCCGCTCGCGTTTTCTTGGGACGAGCACCGGAAGTCCTCGAGCTCAGCCCGTTTCCTTCGCTGCAAGTGCATTTCCAGTGGTTTCTGACACCGGACGAGCGTTCGACACTCGTTGGAAGCTTCGGCCATCTTTTGGACCGTTTTGGGTCGCACCACAGTTCTCCCTCCAACGAGCTCGCTTCCCGACCTATACCTCCGGAAAACGTGTCGGGGAGCATGCCAGGAGTGAGGGTTGAAGTCCTCGGAGCACGAGACCCGAAGATCGAAAGACTTATGACCAATACGGAGCAAAGGGAAGAAACCGTCGGGGGACCGCTTTTTACCCCAGGACGAGAAAACTGAGTCCGGGGCATTCCCGCTCGCGTTTTCTTGGGACGAGCACCGGAAGTCCTCGAGCTCAGCCCGTTTCCTTCGCTGCAAGTGCATTTCCAGTGGTTTCTGACACCGGACGAGCGTTCGCCACTCGTTGGAAGCTTCGGCCATCTTTTGGACCGTTTTGGGTCGCACCACAGTTCTCCCTCCAACGAGCTCGCTTCCCGACCTATACCTCCGGAAAACGTGTCAGGGAGCATGCCAGGAGTGTGGGTTGAAGTCCTCGGAGCACGAGACCCGAAGATCGAAAGAATTATGACCAATACGGAGCAAAGGGAAGAAACCGTCGGGGGACCGCTTTTTACCCCAGGACGAGAAAACTGAGTCCGGGGCATTCCCGCTCGCGTTTTCTTGGGACGAGCACCTGAAGTCCTCGAGCTCAGCCCGTTTCCTTCGCTGCAAGTGCATTTCCAGTGGTTTCTGACACCGGACGAGCGTTCGACACTCGTTGGAAGCTTCGGCCATCTTTTGGACCGTTTTGGGTCGCACCACAGTTCTCCCTCCAACGAGCTCGCTTCCCGACCTATACCTCCGGAAAACGTGTCGGGGAGCATGCCAGGAGTGAGGGTTGAAGTCCTCGGAGCACGAGACCCGAAGATCGAAAGACTTATGACCAATACGGAGCAAAGGGAAGAAACCGTCGGGGGACCGCTTTTTACCCCAGGACGAGAAAACTGAGTCCGGGGCATTCCCGCTCGCGTTTTCTTGGGACGAGCACCGGAAGTCCTCGAGCTCAGCCCGTTTCCTTCGCTGCAAGTGCATTTCCAGTGGTTTCTGACACCGGACGAGCGTTCGCCACTCGTTGGAAGCTTCGGCCATCTTTTGGACCGTTTTGGGTCGCACCACAGTTCTCCCTCCAACGAGCTCGCTTCCCGACCTATACCTCCGGAAAACGTGTCGGGGAGCATGCCAGGAGTGTGGGTTGAAGTCCTCGGAGCACGAGACCCGAAGATCGAAAGACTTATGACCAATACGGAGCAAAGGGAAGAAACCGTCGGGGGACCGCTTTTTACCCCAGGACGAGAAAACTGAGTCCGGGGCATTCCCGCTCGCGTTTTCTTGGGACGAGCACCGGAAGTCCTCGAGCTCAGCCCGTTTCCTTCGCTGCAAGTGCATTTCCAGTGGTTTCTGACACCGGACGAGCGTTCGCCACTCGTTGGAAGCTTCGGCCATCTTTTGGACCGTTTTGGGTCGCACCACAGTTCTCCCTCCAACGAGCTCGCTTCCCGACCTATACCTCCGGAAAACGTGTCGGGGAGCATGCCAGGAGTGTGGGTTGAAGTCCTCGGAGCACGAGACCCGAAGATCGAAAGACTTATGACCAATACGGAGCAAAGGGAAGAAACCGTCGGGGGACCGCTTTTTACCCCAGGACGAGAAAACTGAGTCCGGGGCATTCCCGCTCGCGTTTTCTTGGGACGAGCACCGGAAGTCCTCGAGCTCAGCCCGTTTCCTTCGCTGCAAGTGCATTTCCAGTGGTTTCTGACACCGGACGAGCGTTCGCCACTCGTTGGAAGCTTCGACCATCTTTTGGACCGTTTTGGGTCGCACCACAGTTCTCCCTCCAACGAGCTCGCTTCCCGACCTATACCTCCGGAAAACGTGTCAGGGAGCATGCCAGGAGTGTGGGTTGAAGTCCTCGGAGCACGAGACCCGAAGATCGAAAGACTTATGACCAATACGGAGCAAAGGGAAGAAACCGTCGGGGGACCGCTTTTTACCCCAGGACGAGAAAACTGAGTCCGGGGCATTCCCGCTCGCGTTTTCTTGGGACGAGCACCGGAAGTCCTCGAGCTCAGCCCGTTTCCTTCGCTGCAAGTGCATTTCCAGTGGTTTCTGACACCGGACGAGCGTTCGCCACTCGTTGGAAGCTTCGGCCATCTTTTGGACCGTTTTGGGTCGCACCACAGTTCTCCCTCCAACGAGCTCGCTTCCCGACCTATACCTCCGGAAAACGTGTCAGGGAGCATGCCAGGAGTGTGGGTTGAAGTCCTCGGAGCACGAGACCCGAAGATCGAAAGACTTATGACCAATACGGAGCAAAGGGAAGAAACCGTCGGGGGACCGCTTTTTACCCCAGGACGAGAAAACTGAGTCCGGGGCATTCCCGCTCGCGTTTTCTTGGGACGAGCACCGGAAGTCCTCGAGCTCAGCCCGTTTCCTTCGCTGCAAGTGCATTTCCAGTGGTTTCTGACACCGGACGAGCGTTCGCCACTCGTTGGAAGCTTCGGCCATCTTTTGGACCGTTTTGGGTCGCACCAAAGTTCTCCCTCCAACGAGCTCGCTTCCCGACCTATACCTCCGGAAAACGTGTCAGGGAGCATGCCAGGAGTGTGGGTTGAAGTCCTCGGAGCACGAGACCCGAAGATCGAAAGACTTATGACCAATACGGAGCAAAGGGAAGAAACCGTCGGGGGACCGCTTTTTACCCCAGGACGAGAAAACTGAGTCCGGGGCATTCCCGCTCGCGTTTTCTTGGGACGAGCACCGGAAGTCCTCGAGCTCAGCCCGTTTCCTTCGCTGCAAGTGCATTTCCAGTGCTTTCTGACACCGGACGAGCGTTCGCCACTCGTTGGAAGCTTCGGCCATCTTTTGGACCGTTTTGGGTCGCACCACAGTTCTCCCTCCAACGAGCTCGCTTCCCGACCTATACCTCCGGAAAACGTGTCAGGGAGCATGCCAGGAGTGTGGGTTGAAGTCCTCGGAGCACGAGACCCGAAGAACGAAAGACTTATGACCAATACGGAGCAAAGGGAAGAAACCGTCGGGGGACCGCTTTTTACCCCAGGACGAGAAAACTGAGTCCGGGGCATTCCCGCTCGCGTTTTCTTGGCACGAGCACCGGAAGTCCTCGAGCTCAGCCCGTTTCCTTCGCTGCAAGTGCATTTCCAGTGGTTTCTGACACCGGACGAGCGTTCGCCACTCGTTGGAAGCTTCGGCCATCTTTTGGACCGTTTTGGGTCGCACCAAAGTTCTCCCTCCAACGAGCTCGCTTCCCGACCTATACCTCCGGAAAACGTGTCAGGGAGCATGCCAGGAGTGTGGGTTGAAGTCCTCGGAGCACGAGACCCGAAGATCGAAAGACTTATGACCAATACGGAGCAAAGGGAAGAAACCGTCGGGGGACCGCTTTTTACCCCAGGACGAGAAAACTGAGTCCGGGGCATTCCCGCTCGCGTTTTCTTGGGACGAGCACCGGAAGTCCTCGAGCTCAGCCCGTTTCCTTCGCTGCAAGTGCATTTCCAGTGGTTTCTGACACCGGACGAGCGTTCGCCACTCGTTGGAAGCTTCGGCCATCTTTTGGACCGTTTTGGGACGCACCACAGTTCTCCCTCCAACGAGCTCGCTTCCCGACCTATACCTCCGGAAAACGTGTCGGGGAGCATGCCAGGAGTGTGGGTTGAAGTCCTCGGAGCACGAGACCCGAAGATCGAAAGACTTATGACCAATACGGAGCAAAGGGAAGAAACCGTCGGGGGACCGCTTTTTACCCCAGGACGAGAAAACTGAGTCCGGGGCATTCCCGCTCGCGTTTTCTTGGGACGAGCACCGGAAGTCCTCGAGCTCAGCCCGTTTCCTTTGCTGCAAGTGCATTTCCAGTGGTTTCTGACACCGGACGAGCGTTCGCCACTCGTTGGAAGCTTCGGCCATCTTTTGGACCGTTTTGGGTCGCACCACAGTTCTCCCTCCAACGAGCTCGCTTCCCGACCTATACCTCCGGAAAACGTGTCGGGGAGCATGCCAGGAGTGTGGGTTGAAGTCCTCGGAGCACGAGACCCGAAGATCGAAAGACTTATGACCAATACGGAGCAAAGGGAAGAAACCGTCGGGGGACCGCTTTTTACCCCAGGACGAGAAAACTGAGTCCGGGGCATTCCCGCTCGCGTTTTCTTGGGACGAGCACCGGAAGTCCTCGAGCTCAGCCCGTTTCCTTCGCTGCAAGTGCATTTCCAGTGGTTTCTGACACCGGACGAGCGTTCGCCACTCGTTGGAAGCTTCGGCCATCTTTTGGACCGTTTTGGGTCGCACCACAGTTCTCCCTCCAACGAGCTCGCTTCCCGACCTATACCTCCGGAAAACGTGTCAGGGAGCATGCCAGGAGTGTGGGTTGAAGTCCTCGGAGCACGAGACCCGAAGATCGAAAGACTTATGACCAATACGGAGCAAAGGGAAGAAACCGTCGGGGGACCGCTTTTTACCCCAGGACGAGAAAACTGAGTCCGGGGCATTCCCGCTCGCGTTTTCTTGGGACAAGCACCGGAAGTCCTCGAGCTCAGCCCGTTTCCTTCGCTGCAAGTGCATTTCCAGTGGTTTCTGACACCGGACGAGCGTTCGCCACTCGTTGGAAGCTTCGGCCATCTTTTGGACCGTTTTGGGTCGCACCACAGTTCTCCCTCCAACGAGCTCGCTTCCCGACCTATACCTCCGGAAAACGTGTCAGGGAGCATGCCAGGAGTGTGGGTTGAAGTCCTCGGAGCACGAGACCCGAAGATCGAAAGACTTATGACCAATACGGAGCAAAGGGAAGAAACCGTCGGGGGACCGCTTTTTACCCCAGGACGAGAAAACTGAGTCCGGGGCATTCCCGCTCGCGTTTTCTTGGGACGAGCACCGGAAGTCCTCGAGCTCAGCCCGTTTCCTTCGCTGCAAGTGCATTTCCAGTGGTTTCTGACACCGGACGAGCGTTCGCCACTCGTTGGAAGCTTCGGCCATCTTTTGGACCGTTTTGGGTCGCACCACAGTTCTCCCTCCAACGAGCTCGCTTCCCGACCTATACCTCCGGAAAACGTGTCGGGGAGCATGCCAGGAGTGTGGGTTGAAGTCCTCGGAGCACGAGACCCGAAGATCGAAAGACTTATGACCAATACGGAGCAAAGGGAAGAAACCGTCGGGGGACCGCTTTTTACCCCAGGACGAGAAAACTGAGTCCGGGGCATTCCCGCTCGCGTTTTCTTGGGACGAGCACCGGAAGTCCTCGAGCTCAGCCCGTTTCCTTCGCTGCAAGTGCATTTCCAGTGGTTTCTGACACCGGACGAGCGTTCGCCACTCGTTGGAAGCTTCGGCCATCTTTTGGACCGTTTTGGGTCGCACCACAGTTCTCCCTCCAACGAGCTCGCTTCCCGACCTATACCTCCGGAAAACGTGTCAGGGAGCATGCCAGGAGTGTGGGTTGAAGTCCTCGGAGCACGAGACCCGAAGATCGAAAGACTTATGACCAATACGGAGCAAAGGGAAGAAACCGTCGGGGGACCGCTTTTTACCCCAGGACGAGAAAACTGAGTCCGGGGCATTCCCGCTCGCGTTTTCTTGGGACGAGCACCGGAAGTCCTCGAGCTCAGCCCGTTTCCTTCGCTGCAAGTGCATTTCCAGTGGTTTCTGACACCGGACGAGCGTTCGCCACTCGTTGGAAGCTTCGGCCATCTTTTGGACCGTTTTGGGTCGCACCACAGTTCTCCCTCCAACGAGCTCGCTTCCCGACCTATACCTCCGGAAAACGTGTCAGGGAGCATGCCAGGAGTGTGGGTTGAAGTCCTCGGAGCACGAGACCCGAAGATCGAAAGACTTATGACCAATACGGAGCAAAGGGAAGAAACCGTCGGGGGACCGCTTTTTACCCCAGGACGAGAAAACTGAGTCCGGGGCATTCCCGCTCGCGTTTTCTTGGGACGAGCACCGGAAGTCCTCGAGCTCAGCCCGTTTCCTTCGCTGTAAGTGCATTTCCAGTGGTTTCTGACACCGGACGAGCGTTCGCCACTCGTTGGAAGCTTCGGCCATCTTTTGGACCGTTTTGGGTCGCACCACAGTTCTCCCTCCAACGAGCTCGCTTCCCGACCTATACCTCCGGAAAACGTGTCGGGGAGCATGCCAGGAGTGTGGGTTGAAGTCCTCGGAGCACGAGACCCGAAGATCGAAAGACTTATGACCAATACGGAGCAAAGGGAAGAAACCGTCGGGGGACCGCTTTTTACCCCAGGTCGAGAAAACTGAGTCCGGGGCATTCCCGCTCGCGTTTTCTTGGGACGAGCACCGGAAGTCCTCGAGCTCAGCCCGTTTCCTTCGCTGCAAGTGCATTTCCAGTGGTTTCTGACACAGGACGAGCGTTCGCCACTCGTTGGAAGCTTCGGCCATCTTTTGGACCGTTTTGGGTCGCACCACAGTTCTCCCTCCAACGAGCTCGCTTCCCGACCTATACCTCCGGAAAACGTGTCAGGGAGCATGCCAGGAGTGTGGGTTGAAGTCCTCGGAGCACGAGACCCAAAGATCGAAAGACTTATGACCAATACGGAGCAAAGGGAAGAAACCGTCGGGGGACCGCTTTTTACCCCAGGACGAGAAAACTGAGTCCGGGGCATTCCCGCTCGCGTTTTCTTGGGACGAGCACCAGAAGTCCTCGAGCTCAGCCCGTTTCCTTCGCTGCAAGTGCATTTCCAGTGGTTTCTGACACCGGACGAGCGTTCGCCACTCGTTGGAAGCTTCGGCCATCTTTTGGACCGTTTTGGGTCGCACCACAGTTCTCCCTCCAACGAGCTCGCTTCCCGACCTATACCTCCGGAAAACGTGTCGGGGAGCATGCCAGGAGTGTGGGTTGAAGTCCTCGGAGCACGAGACCCGAAGATCGAAAGACTTATGACCAATACGGAGCAAAGGGAAGAAACCGTCGGGGGACCGCTTTTTACCCCAGTACGAGAAAACTGAGTCCGGGGCATTCCCGCTCGCGTTTTCTTGGGACGAGCACCGGAAGTCCTCGAGCTCAGCCCGTTTCCTTCGCTGCAAGTGCATTTCCAGTGGTTTCTGACACCGGACGAGCGTTCGCCACTCGTTGGAAGCTTCGGCCATCTTTTGGACCGTTTTGGATCGCACCACAGTTCTCCCTCCAACGAGCTCGCTTCCCGACCTATACCTCCGGAAAACGTGTCGGGGAGTATGCCAGGAGTGTGGGTTGAAGTCCTCGGAGCACGAGACCCGAAGATCGAAAGACTTATGACCAATACGGAGCAAAGGGAAGAAACCGTCGGGGGACCGCTTTTTACCCCAGGACGAGAAAACTGAGTCCGGGGCATTCCCGCTCGCGTTTTCTTGGGACGAGCACCAGAAGTCCTCGAGCTCAGCCCGTTTCCTTCGCTGCAAGTGCATTTCCAGTGGTTTCTGACACAGGACGAGCGTTCGCCACTCGTTGGAAGCTTCGGCCATCTTTTGGACCGTTTTGGGTCGCACCACAGTTCTCCCTCCAACGAGCTCGCTTCCCGACCTATACCTCCGGAAAACGTGTCAGGGAGCATGCCAGGAGTGTGGGTTGAAGTCCTCGGAGCACGAGACCCAAAGATCGAAAGACTTATGACCAATACGGAGCAAAGGGAAGAAACCGTCGGGGGACCGCTTTTTACCCCAGGACGAGAAAACTGAGTCCGGGGCATTCCCGCTCGCGTTTTCTTGGGACGAGCACCAGAAGTCCTCGAGCTCAGCCCGTTTCCTTCGCTGCAAGTGCATTTCCAGTGGTTTCTGACACCGGACGAGCGTTCGCCACTCGTTGGAAGCTTCGGCCATCTTTTGGACCGTTTTGGGTCGCACCACAGTTCTCCCTCCAACGAGCTCGCTTCCCGACCTATACCTCCGGAAAACGTGTCGGGGAGCATGCCAGGAGTGTGGGTTGAAGTCCTCGGAGCACGAGACCCGAAGATCGAAAGACTTATGACCAATACGGAGCAAAGGGAAGAAACCGTCGGGGGACCGCTTTTTACCCCAGTACGAGAAAACTGAGTCCGGGGCATTCCCGCTCGCGTTTTCTTGGGACGAGCACCGGAAGTCCTCGAGCTCAGCCCGTTTCCTTCGCTGCAAGTGCATTTCCAGTGGTTTCTGACACCGGACGAGCGTTCGCCACTCGTTGGAAGCTTCGGCCATCTTTTGGACCGTTTTGGATCGCACCACAGTTCTCCCTCCAACGAGCTCGCTTCCCGACCTATACCTCCGGAAAACGTGTCGGGGAGTATGCCAGGAGTGTGGGTTGAAGTCCTCGGAGCACGAGACCCGAAGATCGAAAGACTTATGACCAATACGGAGCAAAGGGAAGAAACCGTCGGGGGACCGCTTTTTACCCCAGGACGAGAAAACTGAGTCCGGGGCATTCCCGCTCGCGTTTTCTTGGGACGAGCACCGGAAGTCCTCGAGCTCAGCCCGTTTCCTTCGCTGCAAGTGCATTTCCAGTGGTTTCTGACACCGGACGAGCGTTCGCCACTCGTTGGAAGCTTCGGCCATCTTTTGGACCGTTTTGGGTCGCACCACAGTTCTCCCTCCAACGAGCTCGCTTCCCGACCTATACCTCCGGAAAACGTGTCAGGGAGCATGCCAGGAGTGTGGGTTGAAGTCCTCGGAGCACGAGACCCGAAGATCGAAAGACTTATGACCAATACGGAGCAAAGGGAAGAAACCGTCGGGGGACCGCTTTTTACCCCAGGACGAGAAAACTGAGTCCGGGGCATTCCCGCTCGCGTTTTCTTGGGACGAGCACCGGAAGTCCTCGAGCTCAGCCCGTTTCCTTCGCTGCAAGTGCATTTCCAGTGGTTTCTGACACCGGACGAGCGTTCGCCACTCGTTGGAAGCTTCGGCCATCTTTTGGACCGTTTTGGGTCGCACCACAGTTCTCCCTCCAACGAGCTCGCTTCCCGACCTATACCTCCGGAAAACGTGTCAGGGAGCATGCCAGGAGTGTGGGTTGAAGTCCTCGGAGCACGAGACCCGAAGATCGAAAGACTTATGACCAATACGGAGCAAAGGGAAGAAACCGTCGGGGGACCGCTTTTTACCCCAGGACGAGAAAACTGAGTCCGGGGCATTCCCGCTCGCGTTTTCTTGGGACGAGCACCGGAAGTCCTCGAGCTCAGCCCGTTTCCTTCGCTGCAAGTGCATTTCCAGTGGTTTCTGACACCGGACGAGCGTTCGCCACTCGTTGGAAGCTTCGGCCATCTTTTGGACCGTTTTGGGTCGCACCACAGTTCTCCCTCCAACGAGCTCGCTTCCCGACCTATACCTCCGGAAAACGTGTCGGGGAGCATGCCAGGAGTGTGGGTTGAAGTCCTCGAAGCACGAGACCCAAAGATCGAAAGACTTATGACCAATACGGAGCAAAGGGAAGAAACCGTCGGGGGACCGCTTTTTACCCCAGGACGAGAAAACTGAGTCCGGGGCATTCCCGCTCGCGTTTTCTTGGGACGAGCACCGGAAGTCCTCGAGCTCAGCCCGTTTCCTTCGCTGCAAGTGCATTTCCAGTGGTTTCTGACACCGGACGAGCGTTCGCCACTCGTTGGAAGCTTCGGCCATCTTTTGGACCGTTTTGGGTCGCACCACAGTTCTCCCTCCAACGAGCTCGCTTCCCGACCTATACCTCCGGAAAACGTGTCAGGGAGCATGCCAGGAGTGTGGGTTGAAGTCCTCGGAGCACGAGACCCGAAGATCGAAAGACTTATGACCAATACGGAGCAAAGGGAAGAAACCGTCGGGGGACCGCTTTTTACCCCAGGACGAGAAAACTGAGTCCGGGGCATTCCCGCTCGCGTTTTCTTGGGACGAGCACCGGAAGTCCTCGAGCTCAGCCCGTTTCCTTCGCTGCAAGTGCATTTCCAGTGGTTTCTGACACCGGACGAGCGTTCGCCACTCGTTGGAAGCTTCGGCCATCTTTTGGACCGTTTTGGGTCGCACCACAGTTCTCCCTCCAACGAGCTCGCTTCCCGACCTATACCTCCGGAAAACGTGTCGGGGAGCATGCCAGGAGTGTGGGTTGAAGTCCTCGGAGCACGAGACCCGAAGATCGAAAGACTTATGACCAATACGGAGCAAAGGGAAGAAACCGTCGGGGGACCGCTTTTTACCCAGGACGAGAAAACTGAGTCCGGGGCATTCCCGCTCGCGTTTTCTTGGGACGAGCACCGGAAGTCCTCGAGCTCAGCCCGTTTCCTTCGCTGCAAGTGCATTTCCAGTGGTTTCTGACACCGGACGAGCGTTCGCCACTCGTTGGAAGCTTCGGCCATCTTTTGGACCGTTTTGGGTCGCACCACAGTTCTCCCTCCAACGAGCTCGCTTCCCGACCTATACCTCCGGAAAACGTGTCAGGGAGCATGCCAGGAGTGTGGGTTGAAGTCCTCGGAGCACGAGACCCGAAGATCGAAAGACTTATGACCAATACGGAGCAAAGGGAAGAAACCGTCGGGGGACCGCTTTTTACCCCAGGACGAGAAAACTGAGTCCGGGGCATTCCCGCTCGCGTTTTCTTGGGACGAGCACCGGAAGTCCTCGAGCTCAGCCCGTTTCCTTCGCTGCAAGTGCATTTCCAGTGGTTTCTGACACCGGACGAGCGTTCGCCACTCGTTGGAAGCTTCGGCCATCTTTTGGACCGTTTTGGGTCGCACCACAGTTCTCCCTCCAACGAGCTCGCTTCCCGACCTATACCTCCGGAAAACGTGTCGGGGAGCATGCCAGGAGTGTGGGTTGAAGTCCTCGAAGCACGAGACCCGAAGATCGAAAGACTTATGACCAATACGGAGCAAAGGGAAGAAACCGTCGGGGGACCGCTTTTTACCCCAGGACGAGAAAACTGAGTCCGGGGCATTCCCGCTCGCGTTTTCTTGGGACGAGCACCGGAAGTCCTCGAGCTCAGCCCGTTTCCTTCGCTGCAAGTGCATTTCCAGTGGTTTCTGACACCGGACGAGCGTTCGCCACTCGTTGGAAGCTTCGGCCATCTTTTGGACCGTTTTGGGTCGCACCACAGTTCTCCCTCCAACGAGCTCGCTTCCCGACCTATACCTCCGGAAAACGTGTCAGGGAGCATGCCAGGAGTGTGGGTTGAAGTCCTCGGAGCACGAGACCCGAAGATCGAAAGACTTATGACCAATACGGAGCAAAGGGAAGAAACCGTCGGGGGACCGCTTTTTACCCCAGGACGAGAAAACTGAGTCCGGGGCATTCCCGCTCGCGTTTTCTTGGGACGAGCACCGGAAGTCCTCGAGCTCAGCCCGTTTCCTTCGCTGCAAGTGCATTTCCAGTGGTTTCTGACACCGGACGAGCGTTCGCCACTCGTTGGAAGCTTCGGCCATCTTTTGGACCGTTTTGGGTCGCACCACAGTTGTCCCTCCAACGAGCTCGCTTCCCGACCTATACCTCCGGAAAACGTGTCAGGGAGCATGCCAGGAGTGTGGGTTGAAGTCCTCGGAGCACGAGACCCGAAGATCGAAAGACTTATGACCAATACGGAGCAAAGGGAAGAAACCGTCGGGGGACCGCTTTTTAACCCAGGACGAGAAAACTGAGTCCGGGGCATTCCCGCTCGCGTTTTCTTGGGACGAGCACCGGAAGTCCTCGAGCTCAGCCCGTTTCCTTCGCTGCAAGTGCATTTCCATTGGTTTCTGACACCGGACGAGCGTTCGCCACTCGTTGGAAGCTTCGGCCATCTTTTGGACCGTTTTGGGTCGCACCACAGTTCTCCCTCCAACGAACTCGCTTCCCCACCTATACCTCCGGAAAACGTGTCAGGGAGCATGCCAGGAGTGTGGGTTGAAGTCCTCGGAGCACGAGACCCGAAGATCGAAAGACTTATGACCAATACGGAGCAAAGGGAAGAAACCGTCGGGGGACCGCTTTTTACCCCAGGACGAGAAAACTGAGTCCGGGGCATTCCCGCTCGCGTTTTCTTGGGACGAGCACCGGAAGTCCTCGAGCTCAGCTCGTTTCCTTCGCTGCAAGTGCATTTCCAGTGGTTTCTGACACCGGACGAGCGTTCGCCACTCGTTGGAAGCTTCGGCCATCTTTTGGACCGTTTTGGGTCGCACCACAGTTCTCCCTCCAACGAGCTCGCTTCCCGACCTATACCTCCGGAAAACGTGTCAGGGAGCATGCCAGGAGTGTGGGTTGAAGTCCTCGGAGCACGAGACCCGAAGATCGAAAGACTTATGACCAATACGGAGCAAAGGGAAGAAACCGTCGGGGGACCGCTTTTTACCCCAGGACGAGAAAACTGAGTCCGGGGCATTCCCGCTCGCGTTTTCTTGGGACGAGCACCGGAAGTCCTCGAGCTCAGCCCGTTTCCTTCGCTGCAAGTGCATTTCCAGTGGTTTCTGACACCGGACGAGCGTTCGCCACTCGTTGGAAGCTTCGGCCATCTTTTGGACCGTTTTGGGTCGCACCACAGTTCTCCCTCCAACGAGCTCGCTTCCCGACCTATACCTCCGGAAAACAAGTCAGGGAGCATGCCAGGAGTGTGGGTTGAAGTCCTCGGAGCACGAGACCCGAAGATCGAAAGACTTATGACCAATACGGAGCAAAGGAAAGAAACCGTCGGGGGACCGCTTTTTACCCCAGGACGAGAAAACTGAGTCCGGGGCATTCCCGCTCGCGTTTTCTTGGGACGGGCACCGGAAGTCCTCGAGCTCAGCCCGTTTCCTTCGCTCCAAGTGCATTTCCAGTGGTTTCTGACACCGGACGAGCGTTCGCCACTCGTTGGAAGTTTCGGCCATCTTTTGGACCGTTTTGGGTCGCACCACAGTTCTCCCTCCAACGAGCTCGCTTCCCGACCTATACCTCCGGAAAACGTGTCAGGGAGCATGCCAGGAGTGTGGGTTGAAGTCCTCGGAGCACGAGACCCGAAGATCGAAAGACTTATGACCAATACGGAGCAAAGGGAAGAAACCGTCGGGGGACCGCTTTTTACCCCAGGACGAGAAAACTGAGTCCGGGGCATTCCCGCTCGCGTTTTCTTGGGACGGGCACCGGAAGTCCTCGAGCTCAGCCCGTTTCCTTCGCTGCAAGTGCATTTCCAGTGGTTTCTGACACCGGACGAGCGTTCGCCACTCGTTGGAAGCTTCGGCCATCTTTTGGACCGTTTTGGGTCGCACCACAGTTCTCCCTCCAACGAGCTCCCTTCCCGACCTATACCTCCGGAAAACGTGTCAGGGAGCATGCCAGGAGTGTGGGTTGAAGTCCTCGGAGCACGAGACCCGAAGATCGAAAGACTTATGACCATAACGGAGCAAAGGGAAGAAACCGTCGGCGGACCGCTTTTTACCCCAGGACGAGAAAACTGAGTCCGGGGCATTCCCGCTCGCGTTTTCTTGGGACGAGCACCGGAAGTCCTCGAGCTCAGCCCGTTTCCTTCGCTGCAAGTGCATTTCCAGTGGTTTCTGACACCGGACGAGCGTTCGCCACTCGTTGGAAGCTTCGGCCATCTTTTGGACCGTTTTGGGTCGCACCACAGTTCTCCCTCCAACGAGCTCGCTTCCCGACCTATACCTCCGGAAAACGTGTCAGGGAGCATGCCAGGAGTGTGGGTTGAAGTCCTCGGAGCACGAGACCCGAAGATCGAAAGACTTATGACCAATACGGAGCAAAGGGAAGAAACCGTCGGGGGACCGCTTTTTACCCCAGGACGAGAAAACTGAGTCCGGGGCATTCCCGCTCGCGTTTTCTTGGGACGGGCACCAGAAGTCCTCGAGCTCAGCCCGTTTCCTTTGCTGCAAGTGCATTTCCAGTGGTTTCTGACACCGGACGAGCGTTCGCCACTCGTTGGAAGCTTCGGCCATCTTTTGGACCGTTTTGGGTCGCACCACAGTTCTCCCTCCAACGAGCTCCCTTCCCGACCTATACCTCCGGAAAACGTGTCAGGGAGCATGCCAGGAGTGTGGGTTGAAGTCCTCGGAGCACGAGACCCGAAGATCGAAAGACTTATGACCATAACGGAGCAAAGGGAAGAAACCGTCGGGGGACCGCTTTTTACCCCAGGACGAGAAAACTGAGTCCGGGGCATTCCCGCTCGCGTTTTCTTGGGACGAGCACCAGAAGTCCTCGAGCTCAGCCCGTTTCCTTTGCTGCAAGTGCATTTCCAGTGGTTTCTGACACCGGACGAGCGTTCGCCACTCGTTGGAAGCTTCGGCCATCTTTTGGACCGTTTTGGGTCGCACCACAGTTCTCCCTCCAACGAGCTCCCTTCCCGACCTATACCTCCGGAAAACGTGTCAGGGAGCATGCCAGGAGTGTGGGTTGAAGTCCTCGGAGCACGAGACCCGAAGATCGAAAGACTTATGACCATAACGGAGCAAAGGGAAGAAACCGTCGGGGGACCGCTTTTTACCCCAGGACGAGAAAACTGAGTCCGGGGCATTCCCGCTCGCGTTTTCTTGGGACGGGCACCGGAAGTCCTCGAGCTCAGCCCGTTTCCTTCGCTCCAAGTGCATTTCCAGTGGTTTCTGACACCGGACGAGCGTTCGCCACTCGTTGGAAGTTTCGGCCATCTTTTGGACCGTTTTGGGTCGCACCACAGTTCTCCCTCCAACGAGCTCGCTTCCCGACCTATACCTCCGGAAAACGTGTCAGGGAGCATGCCAGGAGTGTGGGTTGAAGTCCTCGGAGCACGAGACCCGAAGATCGAAAGACTTATGACCAATACGGAGCAAAGGGAAGAAACCGTCGGGGGACCGCTTTTTACCCCAGGACGAGAAAACTGAGTCCGGGGCATTCCCGCTCGCGTTTTCTTGGGACGGGCACCGGAAGTCCTCGAGCTCAGCCCGTTTCCTTCGCTGCAAGTGCATTTCCAGTGGTTTCTGACACCGGACGAGCGTTCGCCACTCGTTGGAAGCTTCGGCCATCTTTTGGACCGTTTTGGGTCGCACCACAGTTCTCCCTCCAACGAGCTCCCTTCCCGACCTATACCTCCGGAAAACGTGTCAGGGAGCATGCCAGGAGTGTGGGTTGAAGTCCTCGGAGCACGAGACCCGAAGATCGAAAGACTTATGACCATAACGGAGCAAAGGGAAGAAACCGTCGGCGGACCGCTTTTTACCCCAGGACGAGAAAACTGAGTCCGGGGCATTCCCGCTCGCGTTTTCTTGGGACGAGCACCGGAAGGCCTCGAGCTCAGCCCGTTTCCTTCGCTGCAAGTGCATTTCCAGTGGTTTCTGACACCGGACGAGCGTTCGCCACTCGTTGGAAGTTTCGGCCATCTTTTGGACCGTTTTGGGTCGCACCACAGTTCTCCCTCCAACGAGCTCGCTTCCCGACCTATACCTCCGGAAAACGTGTCCGGGAGCATGCCAGGAGTGTGGGTTGAAGTCCTCGGAGCACGAGACCCGAAGATCGAAAGACTTATGACCAATACGGAGCAAAGGGAAGAAACCGTCGGGGGACCGCTTTTTACCCCAGGACGAGAAAACTGAGTCCGGGGCATTCCCGCTCGCGTTTTCTTGGGACGAGCACCGGAAGTCCTCGAGCTCAGCCCGTTTCCTTCACTGCAAGTGCATTTCCAGTGGTTTCTGACACCGGACGAGCGTTCGCCACTCGTTGGAAGCTTCGGCCATCTTTTGGACCGTTTTGGGTCGCACCACAGTTCTCCCTCCAACGAGCTCGCTTCCCGACCTATACCTCCGGAAAACGTGTCAGGGAGCATGCCAGGAGTGTGGGTTGAAGTCCTCGGAGCTCGAGACCCAAAGATCGAAAGACTTATGACCAATACGGAGCAAAGGGAAGAAACCGTCGGCGGACCGCTTTTTACCCCAGGACGAGAAAACTGAGTCCGGGGCATTCCCGCTCGCGTTTTCTTGGGACGAGCACCGGAAGTCCTCGAGCTCAGCCCGTTTCCTTCGCTGCAAGTGCATTTCCAGTGGTTTCTGACACCGGACGAGCGTTCGCCACTCGTTGGAAGCTTCGGCCATCTTTTGGACCGTTTTGGGTCGCACCACAGTTCTCCCTCCAACGAGCTCGCTTCCCGACCTATACCTCCGGAAAACGTGTCAGGGAGCATGCCAGGAGTGTGAGTTGAAGTCCTCGGAGCACGAGACCCGAAGATCGAAAGACTTATGACCATAACGGAGCAAAGGGAAGAAACCGTCGGCGGACCGCTTTTTACCCCAGGACGAGAAAACTGAGTCCGGGGCATTCCCGCTCGCGTTTTCTTGGGACGAGCACCGGAAGTCCTCGAGCTCAGCCCGTTTCCTTCGCTGCAAGTGCATTTCCAGTGGTTTCTGACACCGGACGAGCGTTCGCCACTCGTTGGAAGCTTCGGCCATCTTTTGGACCGTTTTGGGTCGCACCACAGTTCTCCCTCCAACGAGCTCGCTTCCCGACCTATACCTCCGGAAAACGTGTCAGGGAGCATGCCAGGAGTGTGGGTTGAAGTCCTCGGAGCACGAGACCCGAAGATCGAAAGACTTATGACCAATACGGAGCAAAGGGAAGAAACCGTCGGGGGACCGCTTTTTACCCCAGGACGAGAAAACTGAGTCCGGGGCATTCCCGCTCGCGTTTTCTTGGGACGGGCACCGGAAGTCCTCGAGCTCAGCCCGTTTCCTTCGCTGCAAGTGCATTTCCAGTGGTTTCTGACACCGGACGAGCGTTCGCCACTCGTTGGAAGCTTCGGCCATCTTTTGGACCGTTTTGGGTCGCACCACAGTTCTCCCTCCAACGAGCTCGCTTCCCGACCTATACCTCCGGAAAACGTGTCAGGGAGCATGCCAGGAGTGTGGGTTGAAGTCCTCGAAGCACGAGACCCGAAGATCGAAAGACTTATGACCAATACGGAGCAAAGGGAAGAAACCGTCGGGGGACCGCTTTTTACCCCAGGACGAGAAAACTGAGTCCGGGGCATTCCCGCTCGCGTTTTCTTGGGACGAGCACCGGAAGTCCTCGAGCTCAGCCCGTTTCCTTCGCTGCAAGTGCATTTCCAGTGGTTTCTGACACCGGACGAGCGTTCGCCACTCGTTGGAAGCTTCGGCCATCTTTTGGACCGTTTTGGGTCGCACCACAGTTCTCCCTCCAACGAGCTCGCTTCCCGACCTATACCTCCGGAAAACGTGTCAGGGAGCATGCCAGGAGTGTGGGTTGAAGTCCTCGGACCACGAGACCCGAAGATCGAAAGACTAATGACCAATACGGAGCAAAGGGAACAAACCGTCGGGGGACCGCTTTTTACCCCAGGACGAGAAAACTGAGTCCGGGGCATTCCCGCTCGCGTTTTCTTGGGACGAGCACCGGAAGTCCTCGAGCTCAGCCCGTTTCCTTCGCTGCAAGTGCATTTCCAGTGGTTTCTGACACCGGACGAGCGTTCGCCACTCGTTGGAAGCTTCGGCCATCTTTTGGACCGTTTTGGGTCGCACCACAGTTGTCCCTCCAACGAGCTCGCTTCCTGACCTATACCTCCGGAAAACGTGTCAGGGAGCATGCCAGGAGTGTGGGTTGAAGTCCTCGGAGCACGAGACCCGAAGATCGAAAGACTTATGACCAATACGGAGCAAAGGGAAGAAACCGTCGGGGGACCGCTTTTTACCCCAGGACGAGAAAACTGAGTCTGGGGCATTCCCGCTCGCGTTTTCTTGGGACGAGCACCGGAAGTCCTCGAGCTCAGCCCGTTTCCTTCGCTGCAAGTGCATTTCCAGTGGTTTCTGACACCGGACGAGCGTTCGCCACTCGTTGGAAGCTTCGGCCATCTTTTGGACCGTTTTGGGTCGCACCACAGTTCTCCCTCCAACGAGCTCGCTTCCCGACCTATACCTCCGGAAAACGTGTCAGGGAGCATGCCAGGAGTGTGGGTTGAAGTCCTCGGAGCACGAGACCCGAAGATCGAAAGACTTATGACCAATACGGAGCAAAGGGAAGAAACCGTCGGGGGACCGCTTTTTACCCCAGGACGAGAAAACTGAGTCCGGGGCATTCCCGCTCGCGTTTTCTTGGGACGAGCACCGGAAGTCCTCGAGCTCAGCCCGTTTCCTTCGCTGCAAGTGCATTTCCAGTGGTTTCTGACACCGGACGAGCGTTCGCCACTCGTTGGAAGCTTCGGCCATCTTTTGGACCGTTTTGGGTCGCACCACAGTTCTCCCTCCAACGAGCTCGCTTCCCGACCTATACCTCCAGAAAACGTGTTAGGGAGCATGCCAGGAGTGTGGGTTGAAGCCCTCGGAGCACGAGACCCGAAGATCGAAAGACTTATGACCAATACGGAGCAAAGGGAAGAAACCGTCGGGGGACCGCTTTTTACCCCAGGACGAGAAAACTGAGTCCGGGGCATTCCCGCTCGCGTTTTCTTGGGACGAGCACCGGAAGTCCTCGAGCTCAGCCCGTTTCCTTCGCTGCAAGTGCATTTCCAGTGGTTTCTGACACCGGACGAGCGTTCGCCACTCGTTGGAAGCTTCGGCCATCTTTTGGACCGTTTTGGGTCGCACCACAGTTCTCCCTCCAACGAGCTCGCTTCCCGACCTATACCTCCGGAAAACGTGTCAGGGAGCATGCCAGGAGTGTGGGTTGAAGTCCTCGGAGCACGAGACCTGAAGATCGAAAGACTTATGACCAATACGGAGCAAAGGGAAGAAACCGTCGGGGGACCGCTTTTTACCCCAGGACGAGAAAACTGAGTCCGGGGCATTCCCGCTCGCGTTTTCTTGGGACGAGCACTGGAAGTCCTCGAGCTCAGCCCGTTTCCTTCGCTGCAAGTGCATTTCCAGTGGTTTCTGACACCGGACGAGCATTCGCCACTCGTTGGAAGCTTCGGCCATCTTTTGGACCGTTTTGGGTCGCACCACAGTTCTCCCTCCAACGAGCTCGCTTCCCGACCTATACCTCCGGAAAACGTGTCAGGGAGCATGCCAGGAGTGTGGGTTGAAGCCCTCGGAGCACGAGACCCGAAGATCGAAAGACTTATGACCAATACGGAGCAAAGGGAAGAAACCGTCGGGGGACCGCTTTTTACCCCAGGACGAGAAAACTGAGTCCGGGGCATTCCCGCTCGCGTTTTCTTGGGACGAGCACCGGAAGTCCTCGAGCTCAGCCCGTTTCCTTCGCTGCAAGTGCATTTCCAGTGGTTTCTGACACCGGACGAGCGTTCGCCACTCGTTGGAAGCTTCGGCCATCTTTTGGACCGTTTTGGGTCGCACCACAGTTCTCCCTCCAACGAGCTCGCTTCCCGACCTATACCTCCGGAAAACGTGTCAGGGAGCATGCCAGGAGTGTGGGTTGAAGTCCTCGGAGCACGAGACCCGAAGATCGAAAGACTTATGACCAATACGGAGCAAAGGGAAGAAACCGTCGGGGGACCGCTTTTTACCCCAGGACGAGAAAACTGTGTCCGGGGCATTCCCGCTCGCGTTTTCTTGGGACGAGCACCGGAAGTCCTCGAGCTCAGCCCGTTTCCTTCGCTGCAAGTGCATTTCCAGTGGTTTCTGACACCGGACGAGCGTTCGCCACTCGTTGGAAGCTTCGGCCATCTTTTGGACCGTTTTGGGTCGCACCACAGTTCTCCCTCCAACGAGCTCGCTTCCCGACCTATACCTCCGGAAAACGTGTCAGGGAGCATGCCAGGAGTGTGGGTTGAAGCCCTCGGAGCACGAGACCCGAAGATCGAAAGACTTATGACCAATACGGAGCAAAGGGAAGAAACCGTCGGGGGACCGCTTTTTACCCCAGGACGAGAAAACTGAGTCCGGGGCATTCCCGCTCGCGTTTTCTTGGGATGAGCACCGGAAGTCCTCGAGCTCAGCCCGTTTCCTTCGCTGCAAGTGCATTTCCAGTGGTTTCTGACACCGGACGAGCGTTCGCCACTCGTTGGAAGCTTCGGCCATCTTTTGGACCGTTTTGGGTCGCACCACAGTTCTCCCTCCAACGAGCTCGCTTCCCGACCTATACCTCCGGAAAACGTGTCAGGGAGCATGCCAGGAGTGTGGGTTGAAGTCCTCGGAGCACGAGACCCGAAGATCGAAAGACTTATGACCAATACGGAGCAAAGGGAAGAAACCGTCGGGGGACCGCTTTTTACCCCAGGACGAGAAAACTGAGTCCGGGGCATTCCCGCTCGCGTTTTCTTGGGACGAGCACCGGAAGTCCTCGAGCTCAGCCCGTTTCCTTCGCTGCAAGTGCATTTCCAGTGGTTTCTGACACCGGACGAGCGTTCGCCACTCGTTGGAAGCTTCGGCCATCTTTTGGACCGTTTTGGGTCGCACCACAGTTCTCCCTCCAACGAGCTCGCTTCCCGACCTATACCTCCGGAAAACGTGTCAGGGAGCATGCCAGGAGTGTGGGTTGAAGTCCTCGGAGCACGAGACCCGAAGATCGAAAGACTTATGACCAATACGGAGCAAAGGGAAGAAACCGTCGGGGGACCGCTTTTTACCCCAGGACGAGAAAACTGTGTCCGGGGCATTCCCGCTCGCGTTTTCTTGGGACGAGCACCGGAAGTCCTCGAGCTCAGCCCGTTTCCTTCGCTGCAAGTGCATTTCCAGTGGTTTCTGACACCGGACGAGCGTTCGCCACTCGTTGGAAGCTTCGGCCATCTTTTGGACCGTTTTGGGTCGCACCACAGTTCTCCCTCCAACGAGCTCGCTTCCCGACCTATACCTCCGGAAAACGTGTCAGGGAGCATGCCAGGAGTGTGGGTTGAAGTCCTCGGAGCACGAGACCCGAAGATCGAAAGACTTATGACCAATACTGAGCAAAGGGAAGAAACCGTCGGGGGACCGCTTTTTACCCCAGGACGAGAAAACTGTGTCCGGGGCATTCCCGCTCGCGTTTTCTTGGGACGAGCACCGGAAGTCCTCGAGCTCAGCCCGTTTCCTTCGCTGCAAGGGCATTTCCAGTGGTTTCTGACACCGGACGAGCGTTCGCCACTCGTTGGAAGCTTCGGCCATCTTTTGGACCGTTTTGGGTCGCACCACAGTTCTCCCTCCAACGAGCTCGCTTCCCGACCTATACCTCCGGAAAACGTGTCAGGGAGCATGCCAGGAGTGTGGGTTGAAGTCCTCGGAGCACGAGACCCGAAGATCGAAAGACTTATGACCAATACGGAGCAAAGGGAAGAAACCGTCGGGGGACCGCTTTTTACCCCAGGACGAGAAAACTGAGTCCGGGGCATTCCCGCTCGCGTTTTCTTGGGACGAGCACCGGAAGTCCTCGAGCTCAGCCCGTTTCCTTCGCTGCAAGTGCATTTCCAGTGGTTTCTGACACCGGACGAGCATTCGCCACTCGTTGGAAGCTTCGGCCATCTTTTGGACCGTTTTGGGTCGCACCACAGTTCTCCCTCCAACGAGCTCGCTTCCCGACCTATACCTCCGGAAAACGTGTCAGGGAGCATGCCAGGAGTGTGGGTTGAAGCCCTCGGAGCACGAGACCCGAAGATCGAAAGACTTATGACCAATACGGAGCAAAGGGAAGAAACCGTCGGGGGACCGCTTTTTACCCCAGGACGAGAAAACTGAGTCCGGGGCATTCCCGCTCGCGTTTTCTTGGGACGAGCACCGGAAGTCCTCGAGCTCAGCCCGTTTCCTTCGCTGCAAGTGCATTTCCAGTGGTTTCTGACACCGGACGAGCGTTCGCCACTCGTTGGAAGCTTCGGCCATCTTTTGGACCGTTTTGGGTCGCACCACAGTTCTCCCTCCAACGAGCTCGCTTCCCGACCTATACCTCCGGAAAACGTGTCAGGGAGCATGCCAGGAGTGTGGGTTGAAGTCCTCGGAGCACGAGACCCGAAGATCGAAAGACTTATGACCAATACGGAGCAAAGGGAAGAAACCGTCGGGGGACCGCTTTTTACCCCAGGACGAGAAAACTGTGTCCGGGGCATTCCCGCTCGCGTTTTCTTGGGACGAGCACCGGAAGTCCTCGAGCTCAGCCCGTTTCCTTCGCTGCAAGTGCATTTCCAGTGGTTTCTGACACCGGACGAGCGTTCGCCACTCGTTGGAAGCTTCGGCCATCTTTTGGACCGTTTTGGGTCGCACCACAGTTCTCCCTCCAACGAGCTCGCTTCCCGACCTATACCTCCGGAAAACGTGTCAGGGAGCATGCCAGGAGTGTGGGTTGAAGCCCTCGGAGCACGAGACCCGAAGATCGAAAGACTTATGACCAATACGGAGCAAAGGGAAGAAACCGTCGGGGGACCGCTTTTTACCCCAGGACGAGAAAACTGAGTCCGGGGCATTCCCGCTCGCGTTTTCTTGGGATGAGCACCGGAAGTCCTCGAGCTCAGCCCGTTTCCTTCGCTGCAAGTGCATTTCCAGTGGTTTCTGACACCGGACGAGCGTTCGCCACTCGTTGGAAGCTTCGGCCATCTTTTGGACCGTTTTGGGTCGCACCACAGTTCTCCCTCCAACGAGCTCGCTTCCCGACCTATACCTCCGGAAAACGTGTCAGGGAGCATGCCAGGAGTGTGGGTTGAAGTCCTCGGAGCACGAGACCCGAAGATCGAAAGACTTATGACCAATACGGAGCAAAGGGAAGAAACCGTCGGGGGACCGCTTTTTACCCCAGGACGAGAAAACTGAGTCCGGGGCATTCCCGCTCGCGTTTTCTTGGGACGAGCACCGGAAGTCCTCGAGCTCAGCCCGTTTCCTTCGCTGCAAGTGCATTTCCAGTGGTTTCTGACACCGGACGAGCGTTCGCCACTCGTTGGAAGCTTCGGCCATCTTTTGGACCGTTTTGGGTCGCACCACAGTTCTCCCTCCAACGAGCTCGCTTCCCGACCTATACCTCCGGAAAACGTGTCAGGGAGCATGCCAGGAGTGTGGGTTGAAGTCCTCGGAGCACGAGACCCGAAGATCGAAAGACTTATGACCAATACGGAGCAAAGGGAAGAAACCGTCGGGGGACCGCTTTTTACCCCAGGACGAGAAAACTGTGTCCGGGGCATTCCCGCTCGCGTTTTCTTGGGACGAGCACCGGAAGTCCTCGAGCTCAGCCCGTTTCCTTCGCTGCAAGTGCATTTCCAGTGGTTTCTGACACCGGACGAGCGTTCGCCACTCGTTGGAAGCTTCGGCCATCTTTTGGACCGTTTTGGGTCGCACCACAGTTCTCCCTCCAACGAGCTCGCTTCCCGACCTATACCTCCGGAAAACGTGTCAGGGAGCATGCCAGGAGTGTGGGTTGAAGCCCTCGGAGCACGAGACCCGAAGATCGAAAGACTTATGACCAATACGGAGCAAAGGGAAGAAACCGTCGGGGGACCGCTTTTTACCCCAAGACGAGAAAACTGAGTCCGGGGCATTCCCGCTCGCGTTTTCTTGGGACGAGCACCGGAAGTCCTCGAGCTCAGCCCGTTTCCTTCGCTGCAAGTGCATTTCCAGTGGTTTCTGACACCGGACGAGCGTTCGCCACTCGTTGGAAGCTTCGGCCATCTTTTGGACCGTTTTGGGTCGCACCACAGTTCTCCCTCCAACGAGCTCGCTTCCCGACCTATACCTCCGGAAAACGTGTCAGGGAGCATGCCAGGAGTGTGGGTTGAAGTCCTCGGAGCACGAGACCCGAAGATCGAAAGACTTATGACCAATACGGAGCAAAGGGAAGAAACCGTCGGGGGACCGCTTTTTACCCCAGGACGAGAAAACTGAGTCCGGGGCATTCCCGCTCGCGTTTTCTTGGGACGAGCACCGGAAGTCCTCGAGCTCAGCCCGTTTCCTTCGCTGCAAGTGCATTTCCAGTGGTTTCTGACACCGGACGAGCGTTCGCCACTCGTTGGAAGCTTCGGCCATCTTTTGGACCGTTTTGGGTCGCACCACAGTTCTCCCTCCAACGAGCTCGCTTCCCGACCTATACCTCCGGAAAACGTGTCAGGGAGCATGCTAGGAGTGTGGGTTGAAGTCCTCGGAGCACGAGACCCGAAGATCGAAAGACTTATGACCAATACGGAGCAAAGGGAAGAAACCGTCGGGGGACCGCTTTTTACCCCAGGACGAGAAAACTGAGTCCGGGGCATTCCCGCTCGCGTTTTCTTGGGACGAGCACCGGAAGTTCTCGAGCTCAGCCCGTTTCCTTCGCTGCAAGTGCATTTCTAGTGGTTTCTGACACCGGACGAGCGTTCGCCACTCGTTGGAAGCTTCGGCCATCTTTTGGACCGTTTTGGGTCGCACCACAGTTCTCCCTCCAACGAGCTCGCTTCCCGACCTATACCTCCGGAAAACGTGTCAGGGAGCATGCCAGGAGTGTGGGTTGAAGTCCTCGGAGCACGGGACCTGAAGATCGAAAGACTTATGACCAATACGGAGCAAAGGGAAGAAACCGTCGGGGGACCGCTTTTTACCCCAGGACGAGAAAACTGAGTCCGGGGCATTCCCGCTCGCGTTTTCTTGGGACGAGCACCGGAAGTCCTCGAGCTCAGCCCGTTTCCTTCGCTGCAAGTGCATTTCCAGTGGTTTCTGACACCGGACGAGCGTTCGCCACTCGTTGGAAGCTTCGGCCATCTTTTGGACCGTTTTGGGTCGCACCACAGTTCTCCCTCCAACGAGCTCGCTTCCCGACCTATACCTCCGGAAAACGTGTCAGGGAGCATGCCAGGAGTGTGGGTTGAAGCCCTCGGAGCACGAGACCCGAAGATCGAAAGACTTATGACCAATACGGAGCAAAGGGAAGAAACCGTCGGGGGACCGCTTTTTACCCCAGGACGAGAAAACTGAGTCCGGGGCATTCCCGCTCGCGTTTTCTTGGGACGAGCACCGGAAGTCCTCGAGCTCAGCCCGTTTCCTTCGCTGCAAGTGCATTTCCAGTGGTTTCTGACACCGGACGAGCGTTCGCCACTCGTTGGAAGCTTCGGCCATCTTTTGGACCGTTTTGGGTCGCACCACAGTTCTCCCTCCAACGAGCTCGCTTCCCGACCTATACCTCCGGAAAACGTGTCAGGGAGCATGCCAGGAGTGTGGGTTGAAGTCCTCGGAGCACGAGACCCGAAGATCGAAAGACTTATGACCAATACGGAGCAAAGGGAAGAAACCGTCGGGGGACCGCTTTTTACCCCAGGACGAGAAAACTGAGTCCGGGGCATTCCCGCTCGCGTTTTCTTGGGACGAGCACCGGAAGTCCTCGAGCTCAGCCCGTTTCCTTCGCTGCAAGTGCATTTCCAGTGGTTTCTGACACCGGACGAGCGTTCGCCACTCGTTGGAAGCTTCGGCCATCTTTTGGACCGTTTTGGGTCGCACCACAGTTCTCCCTCCAACGAGCTCGCTTCCCGACCTATACCTCCGGAAAACGTGTCAGGGAGCATGCCAGGAGTGTGGGTTGAAGTCCTCGGAGCACGGGACCCGAAGATCGAAAGACTTATGACCAATACGGAGCAAAGGGAAGAAACCGTCGGGGGACCGCTTTTTACCCCAGGACGAGAAAACTGAGTCCGGGGCATTCCCGCTCGCGTTTTCTTGGGACGAGCACCGGAAGTCCTCGAGCTCAGCCCGTTTCCTTCGCTGCAAGTGCATTTCCAGTGGTTTCTGACACCGGACGAGCGTTCGCCACTCGTTGGAAGCTTCGGCCATCTTTTGGACCGTTTTGGGTCGCACCACAGTTCTCCCTCCAACGAGCTCGCTTCCCGACCTATACCTCCGGAAAACGTGTCAGGGAGCATGCCAGGAGTGTGGGTTGAAGTCCTCGGAGCACGAGACCCGAAGATCGAAAGACTTATGACCAATACGGAGCAAAGGGAAGAAACCGTCGGGGGACCGCTTTTTACCCCAGGACGAGAAAACTGAGTCCGGGGCATTCCCGCTCGCGTTTTCTTGGGACGAGCACCGGAAGTCCTCGAGCTCAGCCCGTTTCCTTCGCTGCAAGTGCATTTCCAGTGGTTTCTGACACCGGACGAGCGTTCGCCACTCGTTGGAAGCTTCGGCCATCTTTTGGACCGTTTTGGGTCGCACCACAGTTCTCCCAACAACGAGCTCGCTTCCCGACCTATACCTCCGGAAAACGTGTCAGGGAGCATGCCAGGAGTGTGGGTTGAAGTCCTCGGAGCACGAGACCCGAAGATCGAAAGACTTATGACCAATACGGAGCAAAGGGAAGAAACCGTCGGGGGACCGCTTTTTACCCCAGGACGAGAAAACTGAGTCCGGGGCATTCCCGCTCGCGTTTTCTTGGGACGAGCACCGGAAGTCCTCGAGCTCAGCCCGTTTCCTTCGCTGCAAGTGCATTTCCAGTGGTTTCTGACACCGGACGAGCGTTCGCCACTCGTTGGAAGCTTCGGCCATCTTTTGGACCGTTTTGGGTCGCACCACAGTTCTCCCAACAACGAGCTCGCTTCCCGACCTATACCTCCGGAAAACGTGTCAGGGAGCATGCCAGGAGTGTGGGTTGAAGTCTTCGGAGCACGAGACCCGAAGATCGAAAGACTTATGACCAATACGGAGCAAAGGGAAGAAACCGTCGGGGGACCGCTTTTTACCCCAGGACGAGAAAACTGAGTCCGGGGCATTCCCGCTCGCGTTTTCTTGGGACGAGCACCGGAAGTCCTCGAGCTCAGCCCGTTTCCTTCGCTGCAAGTGCATTTCCAGTGGTTTCTGACACCGGACGAGCGTTCGCCACTCGTTGGAAGCTTCGGCCATCTTTTGGACCGTTTTGGGTCGCACCACAGTTCTCCCTCCAACGAGCTCGCTTCCCGACCTATACCTCCGGAAAACGTGTCAGGGAGCATGCCAGGAGTGTGGGTTGAAGTCCTCGGAGCACGAGACCCGAAGATCGAAAGACTTATGACCAATACGGAGCAAAGGGAAGAAACCGTCGGGGGACCGCTTTTTACCCCAGGACGAGAAAACTGAGTCCGGGGCATTCCCGCTCGCGTTTTCTTGGGACGAGCACCGGAAGTCCTCGAGCTCAGCCCGTTTCCTTCGCTGCAAGTGCATTTCCAGTGGTTTGTGACACCGGACGAGCGTTCGCCACTCGTTGGAAGCTTCGGCCATCTTTTGGACCGTTTTGGGTCGCACCACAGTTCTCCCTCCAACGAGCTCGCTTCCCGACCTATACCTCCGGAAAACGTGTCAGGGAGCATGCCAGGAGTGTGGGTTGAAGTCCTCGGAGCACGAGACCCGAAGATCGAAAGACTTATGACCAATACGGAGCAAAGGGAAGAAACCGTCGGGGGACCGCTTTTTACCCCAGGACGAGAAAACTGAGTCCAGGGCATTCCCGCTCGCGTTTTCTTGGGACGAGCACCGGAAGTCCTCGAGCTCAGCCCGTTTCCTTCGCTGCAAGTGCATTTCCAGTGGTTTCTGACACCGGACGAGCGTTCGCCACTCGTTGGAAGCTTCGGCCATCTTTTGGACCGTTTTGGGTCGCACCACAGTTCTCCCTCCAACGAGCTCGCTTCCCGACCTATACCTCCGGAAAACGTGTCAGGGAGCATGCCAGGAGTGTGGGTTGAAGTCCTCGGAGCACGAGACCCGAAGATCGAAAGACTTATGACCAATACGGAGCAAAGGGAAGAAACCGTCGGGGGGACCGCTTTTTACCCCAGGACGAGAAAACTGAGTCCGGGGCATTCCCGCTCGCGTTTTCTTGGGACGAGCACCGGAAGTCCTCGAGCTCAGCCCGTTTCCTTCGCTGCAAGTGCATTTCCAGTGGTTTCTGACACCGGACGAGCGTTCGCCACTCGTTGGAAGCTTCGGCCATCTTTTGGACCGTTTTGGGTCGCACCACAGTTCTCCCTCCAACGAGCTCGCTTCCCGACCTATACCTCCGGAAAACGTGTCAGGGAGCATGCCAGCAGTGTGGGTTGAAGTCCTCGGAGCACGAGACCCGAAGATCGAAAGACTTATGACCAATACGGAGCAAAGGGAAGAAACCGTCGGGGGACCGCTTTTTACCCCAGGACGAGAAAACTGAGTCCGGGGCATTCCCGCTCGCGTTTTCTTGGGACGAGCACCGGAAGTCCTCGAGCTCAGCCCGTTTCCTTCGCTGCAAGTGCATTTCCAGTGGTTTGTGACACCGGACGAGCGTTCGCCACTCGTTGGAAGCTTCGGCCATCTTTTGGACCGTTTTGGGTCGCACCACAGTTCTCCCTCCAACGAGCTCGCTTCCCGACCTATACCTCCGGAAAACGTGTCAGGGAGCATGCCAGGAGTGTGGGTTGAAGTACTCGGAGCACGAGACCCGAAGATCGAAAGACTTATGACCAATACGGAGCAAAGGGAAGAAACCGTCGGGGGACCGCTTTTTACCCCAGGACGAGAAAACTGAGTCCAGGGCATTCCCGCTCGCGTTTTCTTGGGACGAGAACCGGAAGTCCTCGAGCTCAGCCCGTTTCCTTCGCTGCAAGTGCATTTCCAGTGGTTTGTGACACCGGACGAGCGTTCGCCACTCGTTGGAAGCTTCGGCCATCTTTTGGACCGTTTTGGGTCGCACCACAGTTCTCCCTCCAACGAGCTCGCTTCCCGACCTATACCTCCGGAAAACGTGTCAGGGAGCATGCCAGGAGTGTGGGTTGAAGTCCTCGGAGCACGAGACCCGAAGATCGAAAGACTTATGACCAATACGGAGCAAAGGGAAGAAACCGTCGGGGGACCGCTTTTTACCCCAGGACGAGAAAACTGAGTCCGGGGCATTCCCGCTCGCGTTTTCTTGGGACGAGCACCGGAAGTCCTCGAGCTCAGCCCGTTTCCTTCGCTGCAAGTGCATTTCCAGTGGTTTCTGACACCGGACGAGCGTTCGCCACTCGTTGGAAGCTTCGGCCATCTTATGGACCGTTTTGGGTCGCACCACAGTTCTCCCTCCAACGAGCTCGCTTCCCGACCTATACCTCCGGAAAACGTGTCAGGGAGCATGCCAGGAGTGTGGGTTGAAGTCCTCGGAGCACGAGACCCGAAGATCGAAAGACTTATGACCAATACGGAGCAAAGGGAAGAAACCGTCGGGGGACCGCTTTTTACCCCAGGACGAGAAAACTGAGTCCGGGGCATTCCCGCTCGCGTTTTCTTGGGACGAGCACCGGAAGTCCTCGAGCTCAGCCCGTTTCCTTCGCTGCAAGTGCATTTCCAGTGGTTTCTGACACCGGACGAGCGTTCGCCACTCGTTGGAAGCTTCGGCCATCTTTTGGACCGTTTTGGGTCGCACCACAGTTCTCCCTCCAACGAGCTCGCTTCCCGACCTATACCTCCGGAAAACGTGTCAGGGAGCATGCCAGGAGTGTGGGTTGAAGTCCTCGGAGCACGAGACCCGAAGATCGAAAGACTTATGACCAATACGGAGCAAAGGGAAGAAACCGTCGGGGGACCGCTTTTTACCCCAGGACGAGAAAACTGAGTCCGGGGCATTCCCGCTCGCGTTTTCTTGGGACGAGCACCGGAAGTCCTCGAGCTCAGCCCGTTTCCTTCGCTGCAAGTGCATTTCCAGTGGTTTCTGACACCGGACGAGCGTTCGCCACTCGTTGGAAGCTTCGGCCATCTTTTGTACCGTTTTGGGTCGCACCACAGTTCTCCCTCCAACGAGCTTGCTTCCCGACCTATACCTCCGGAAAACGTGTCAGGGAGCATGCCAGGAGTGTGGGTTGAAGTCCTCGGAGCACGAGACCCGAATATCGAAAGACTTATGACCAATACGGAGCAAAGGGAAGAAACCGTCGGGGGACCGCTTTTTACCCCAGGACGAGAAAACTGAGTCCGGGGCATTCCCGCTCGCGTTTTCTTGGGACGAGGACCGGAAGTCCTCGGGCTCAGCCCGTTTCCTTCGCTGCAAGTGCATTCCAAAGGTTTCTGACACCGGACGAGCGTTCGCCACTCGTTGGAAGCTTCGGCCATCTTTTGGACCGTTTTGGGTCGCACCACAGTTCTCCCTCCAACGAGCTCGCTTCCCGACCTATACCTCCGGAAAACGTGTCAGGGAGCATGCCAGGAGTGTGGGTTGAAGTCCTCGGAGCACGAGACCCGAAGATCGAAAGACTTATGACCAATACGGAGCAAAGGGAAGAAACCGTCGGGGGACCGCTTTTTACCCCAGGACGAGAAAACTGAGTCCGGGGCATTCCCGCTCGCGTTTTCTTGGGACGAGAACCGGAAGTCCTCGAGCTCAGCCCGTTTCCTTCGCTGCAAGTGCATTTCCAGTGGTTTCTGACACCGGACGAGCGTTCGCCACTCGTTGGAAGCTTCGGCCATCTTTTGGACCGTTTTGGGTCGCACCACAGTTCTCCCTCCAACGAGCTCGCTTCCCGACCTATACCTCCGGAAAACGTGTCAGGGAGCATGCCAGGAGTGTGGGTTGAAGTCCTCGGAGCACGAGACCCGAAGATCGAAAGACTTATGACCAATACGGAGCAAAGGGAAGAAACCGTCGGGGGACCGCTTTTTACCCCAGGACGAGAAAACTGAGTCCGGGGCATTCCCGCTCGCGTTTTCTTGGGACGAGCACCGGAAGTCCTCGAGCTCAGCCCGTTTCCTTCGCTACAAGTGCATTTCCAGTGGTTTCTGACACCGGACGAGCGTTCGCCACTCGTTGGAAGCTTCGGCCATCTTTTGGACCGTTTTGGGTCGCACCACAGTTCTTCCTCCAACGAGCTCGCTTCCCGACCTATACCTCCGGAAAACGTGTCAGGGAGCATGCCAGGAGTGTGGGTTGAAGTCCTCGGAGCACGAGACCCGAAGATCGAAAGACTTATGACCAATACGGAGCAAAGGGAAGAAACCGTCGGGGGACCGCTTTTTACCCCAGGACGAGAAAACTGAGTCCGGGGCATTCCCGCTCGCGTTTTCTTGGGACGAGCACCGGAAGTCCTCGAGCTCAGCCCGTTTCCTTCGCTGCAAGTGCATTTCCAGTGGTTTGTGACACCGGACGAGCGTTCGCCACTCGTTGGAAGCTTCGGCCATCTTTTGGACCGTTTTGGGTCGCACCACAGTTCTCCCTCCAACGAGCTCGCTTCCCGACCTATACCTCCGGAAAACGTGTCAGGGAGCATGCCAGGAGTGTGGGTTGAAGTCCTCGGAGCACGAGACCCGAAGATCGAAAGACTTATGACCAATACGGAGCAAAGGGAAGAAACCGTCGGGGGACCGCTTTTTACCCCAGGACGAGAAAACTGAGTCCGGGGCATTCCCGCTCGCTTTTTCTTGGGACGAGCACCGGAAGTCCTCGAGCTCAGCCCGTTTCCTTCGCTGCAAGTGCATTTCCAGTGGTTTCTGACACCGGACGAGCGTTCGCCACTCGTTGGAAGCTTCGGCCATCTTTTGGACCGTTTTGGGTCGCACCACAGTTCTCCCTCCAACGAGCTCGCTTCCCGACCTATACCTCCGGAAAACGTGTCAGGGAGCATGCCAGGAGTGTGGGTTGAAGTCCTCGGAGCACGAGACCCGAAGATCGAAAGACTTATGACCAATACGGAGCAAAGGGAAGAAACCGTCGGGGGACCGCTTTTTACCCCAGGACGAGAAAACTGAGTCCGGGGCATTCCTGCTCGCGTTTTCTTGGGACGAGCACCGGAAGTCCTCGAGCTCAGCCCGTTTCCTTCGCTGCAAGTGCATTTCCAGTGGTTTCTGACACCGGACGAGCGTTCGCCACTCGTTGGAAGCTTCGGCCATCTTTTGGACCGTTTTGGGTCGCACCACAGTTCTCCCTCCAACGAGCTCGCTTCCCGACCTATACCTCCGGAAAACGTGTCAGGGAGCATGCCAGGAGTGTGGGTTGAAGTCCTCGGAGCACGAGACCCGAAGATCGAAAGACTTATGACCAATACGGAGCAAAGGGAAGAAACCGTCGGGGGACCGCTTTTTACCCCAGGACGAGAAAACTGAGTCCGGGGCATTCCCGCTCGCGTTTTCTTGGGACGAGCACCGGAAGTCCTCGAGCTCAGCCCGTTTCCTTCGCTGCAAGTGCATTTCCAGTGGTTTCTGACACCGGACGAGCGTTCGCCACTCGTTGGAAGCTTCGGCCATCTTTTGGACCGTTTTGGGTCGCACCACAGTTCTCCCTCCAACGAGCTCGCTTCCCGACCTATACCTCCGGAAAACGTGTCAGGGAGCATGCCAGGAGTGTGGGTTGAAGTCCTCGGAGCACGAGACCCGAAGATCGAAAGACTTATGACCAATACGGAGCAAAGGGAAGAAACCGTCGGGGGACCGCTTTTTACCCCAGGACGAGAAAACTGAGTCCGGGGCATTCCCGCTCGCGTTTTCTTGGGACGAGCACCGGAAGTCCTCGAGCTCAGCCCGTTTCCTTCGCTGCAAGTGCATTTCCAGTGGTTTCTGACACCGGACGAGCGTTCGCCACTCGTTGGAAGCTTCGGCCATCTTTTGGACCGTTTTGGGTCGCACCACAGTTCTCCCTCCAACGAGCTCGCTTCCCGACCTATACCTCCGGAAAACGTGTCAGGGAGCATGCCAGGAGTGTGGGTTGAAGTCCTCGGAGCACGAGACCCGAAGATCGAAAGACTTATGACCAATACGGAGCAAAGGGAAGAAACCGTTGGGGGACCGCTTTTTACCCCAGGACGAGAAAACTGAGTCCGGGGCATTCCCGCTCGCGTTTTCTTGGGACGAGCACCGGAAGTCCTCGAGCTCAGCCCGTTTCCTTCGCTGCAAGTGCATTTCCAGTGGTTTCTGACACCGGACGAGCGTTCGCCACTCGTTGGAAGCTTCGGCCATCTTTTGTACCGTTTTGGGTCGCACCACAGTTCTCCCTCCAACCAGCTCGCTTCCCGACCTATACCTCCGGAAAACGTGTCAGGGAGCATGCCAGGAGTGTGGGTTGAAGTCCTCGGAGCACGAGACCCGAATATCGAAAGACTTATGACCAATACGGAGCAAAGGGAAGAAACCGTCGGGGGACCGCTTTTTACCCCAGGACGAGAAAACTGAGTCCGGGGCATTCCCGCTCGCGTTTTCTTGGGACGAGCACCGGAAGTCCTCGAGCTCAGCCCGTTTCCTTCGCTGCAAGTGCATTTCCAGTGGCTTCTGACACCGGACGAGCGTTCGCCACTCGTTGGAAGCTTCGGCCATCTTTTGGACCGTTTTGGGTCGCACCACAGTTCTCCCTCCAACGAGCTCGCTTCCCGACCTATACCTCCGGAAAACGTGTCAGGGAGCATGCCAGGAGTGTGGGTTGAAGTCCTCGGAGCACGAGACCCGAAGATCGAAAGACTTATGACCAATACGGAGCAAAGGGAAGAAACCGTCGGGGGACCGCTTTTTACCCCAGGACGAGAAAACTGAGTCCGGGGCATTCCCGCTCGCGTTTTCTTGGGACGAGCACCGGAAGTCCTCGAGCTCAGCCCGTTTCCTTCGCTGCAAGTGCATTTCCAGTGGTTTCTGACACCGGACGAGCGTTCGCCACTCGTTGGAAGCTTCGGCCATCTTTTGGACCGTTTTGGGTCGCACCACAGTTCTCCCTCCAACGAGCTCGCTTCCCGACCTATACCTCCGGAAAACGTGTCAGGGAGCATGCCAGGAGTGTGGGTTGAAGTCCTCGGAGCACGAGACCCGAAGATCGAAAGACTTATGACCAATACGGAGCAAAGGGAAGAAACCGTCGGGGGACCGCTTTTTACCCCAGGACGAGAAAACTGAGTCCGGGGCATTCCCGCTCGCGTTTTCTTGGGACGAGCACCGGAAGTCCTCGAGCTCAGCCCGTTTCCTTCGCTGCAAGTGCATTTCCAGTGGTTTCTGACACCGGACGAGCGTTCGCCACTCGTTGGAAGCTTCGGCCATCTTTTGGACCGTTTTGGGTCGCACCACATTTCTCCCTCCAACGAGCTCGCTTCCCGACCTATACCTCCGGAAAACGTGTCAGGGAGCATGCCAGGAGTGTGGGTTGAAGTCCTCGGAGCACGAGACCCGAAGATCGAAAGACTTATGACCAATACGGAGCAAAGGGAAGAAACCGTCGGGGGACCGCTTTTTACCCCAGGACGAGAAAACTGAGTCCGGGGCATTCCCGCTCGCGTTTTCTTGGGACGAGCACCGGAAGTCCTCGAGCTCAGCCCGTTTCCTTCGCTGCAAGTGCATTTCCAGTGGTTTCTGACACCGGACGAGCGTTCGCCACTCGTTGGAAGCTTCGGCCATCTTTTGTACCGTTTTGGGTCGCACCACAGTTCTCCCTCCAACCAGCTCGCTTCCCGACCTATACCTCCGGAAAACGTGTCAGGGAGCATGCCAGGAGTGTGGGTTGAAGTCCTCGGAGCACGAGACCCGAATATCGAAAGACTTATGACCAATACGGAGCAAAGGGAAGAAACCGTCGGGGGACCGCTTTTTACCCCAGGACGAGAAAACTGAGTCCGGGGCATTCCCGCTCGCGTTTTCTTGGGACGAGCACCGGAAGTCCTCGAGCTCAGCCCGTTTCCTTCGCTGCAAGTGCATTTCCAGTGGCTTCTGACACCGGACGAGCGTTCGCCACTCGTTGGAAGCTTCGGCCATCTTTTGGACCGTTTTGGGTCGCACCACAGTTCTCCCTCCAACGAGCTCGCTTCCCGACCTATACCTCCGGAAAACGTGTCAGGGAGCATGCCAGGAGTGTGGGTTGAAGTCCTCGGAGCACGAGACCCGAAGATCGAAAGACTTATGACCAATACGGAGCAAAGGGAAGAAACCGTCGGGGGACCGCTTTTTACCCCAGGACGAGAAAACTGAGTCCGGGGCATTCCCGCTCGCGTTTTCTTGGGACGAGCACCGGAAGTCCTCGAGCTCAGCCCGTTTCCTTCGCTGCAAGTGCATTTCCAGTGGCTTCTGACACCGGACGAGCGTTCGCCACTCGTTGGAAGCTTCGGCCATCTTTTGGACCGTTTTGGGTCGCACCACAGTTCTCCCTCCAACGAGCTCGCTTCCCGACCTATACCTCCGGAAAACGTGTCAGGGAGCATGCCAGGAGTGTGGGTTGAAGTCCTCGGAGCACGAGACCCGAAGATCGAAAGACTTATGACCAATACGGAGCAAAGGGAAGAAACCGTCGGGGGACCGCTTTTTACCCCAGGACGAGAAAACTGAGTCCGGGGCATTCCCGCTCGCGTTTTCTTGGGACGAGCACCGGAAGTCCTCGAGCTCAGCCCGTTTCCTTCGCTGCAAGTGCATTTCCAGTGGTTTCTGACACCGGACGAGCGTTCGCCACTCGTTGGAAGCTTCGGCCATCTTTTGGACCGTTTTGGGTCGCACCACAGTTCTCCCTCCAACGAGCTCGCTTCCCGACCTATACCTCCGGAAAACGTGTCAGGGAGCATGCCAGGAGTGTGGGTTGAAGTCCTCGGAGCACGAGACCCGAAGATCGAAAGACTTATGACCAATACGGAGCAAAGGGAAGAAACCGTCGGGGGACCGCTTTTTACCCCAGGACGAGAAAACTGAGTCCGGGGCATTCCCGCTCGCGTTTTCTTGGGACGAGCACCGGAAGTCCTCGAGCTCAGCCCGTTTCCTTCGCTGCAAGTGCATTTCCAGTGGTTTCTGACACCGGACGAGCGTTCGCCACTCGTTGGAAGCTTCGGCCATCTTTTGGACCGTTTTGGGTCGCACCACAGTTCGCCCTCCAACGAGCTCGCTTCCCGACCTATACCTCCGGAAAACGTGTCAGGGAGCATGCCAGGAGTGTGGGTTGAAGTCCTCGGAGCACGAGACCCAAAGATCGAAAGACTTATGACCAATACGGAGCAAAGGGAAGAAACCGTCGGGGGACCGCTTTTTACCCCAGGACGAGAAAACTGAGTCCGGGGCATTCCCGCTCGCGTTTTCTTGGGACGAGCACCGGAAGTCCTCGAGCTCAGCCCGTTTCCTTCGCTGCAAGTGCATTTCCAGTGGTTTCTGACACCGGACGAGCGTTCGCCACTCGTTGGAAGCTTCGGCCATCTTTTGGACCGTTTTGGGTCGCACCACAGTTCTCCCTCCAACGAGCTCGCTTCCCAACCTATACCTCCGGAAAACGTGTCAGGGAGCATGCCAGGAGTGTGGGTTGAAGTCCTCGGAGCACGAGACCCGAAGATCGAAAGACTTATGACCAATACGGAGCAAAGGGAAGAAACCGTCGGGGGACCGCTTTTTACCCCAGGACGAGAAAACTGAGTCCGGGGCATTCCCGCTCGCGTTTTCTTGGGACGAGCACCGGAAGTCCTCGAGCTCAGCCCGTTTCCTTCGCTGCAAGTGCATTTCCAGTGGTTTGTGACACCGGACGAGCGTTCGCCACTCGTTGGAAGCTTCGGCCATCTTTTGGACCGTTTTGGGTCGCACCACAGTTCTCCCTCCAACGAGCTCGCTTCCCGACCTATACCTCCGGAAAACGTGTCAGGGAGCATGCCAGGAGTGTGGGTTGAAGTCCTCGGAGCACGAGACCCGAAGATCGAAAGACTTATGACCAATACGGAGCAAAGGGAAGAAACCGTCGGGGGACCGCTTTTTACCCCAGGACGAGAAAACTGAGTCCGGGGCATTCCCGCTCGCGTTTTCTTGGGACGAGAACCGGAAGTCCTCGAGCTCAGCCCGTTTCCTTCGCTGCAAGTGCATTTCCAGTGGTTTCTGACACCGGACGAGCGTTCGCCACTCGTTGGAAGATTCGGCCATCTTTTGGACCGTTTTGGGTCGCACCACAGTTCTCCCTCCAACGAGCTCGCTTCCCGACCTATACCTCCGGAAAACGTGTCAGGGAGCATGCCAGGAGTGTGGGTTGAAGTCCTCGGAGCACGAGACCCGAAGATCGAAAGACTTATGACCAATACGGAGCAAAGGGAAGAAACCGTCGGGGGACCGCTTTTTACCCCAGGACGAGAAAACTGAGTCCGGGGCATTCCCGCTCGCGTTTTCTTGGGACGAGCACCGGAAGTCCTCGAGCTCAGCCCGTTTCCTTCGCTGCAAGTGCATTTCCAGTGGTTTCTGACACCGGACGAGCGTTCGCCACTCGTTGGAAGCTTCGGCCATCTTTTGGACCGTTTTGGGTCGCACCACAGTTCTCCCTCCAACGAGCTCGCTTCCCGACCTATACCTCCGGAAAACGTGTCAGGGAGCATGCCAGGAGTGTGGGTTGAAGTCCTCGGAGCACGAGACCCGAAGATCGAAAGACTTATGACCAATACGGAGCAAAGGGAAGAAACCGTCGGGGGACCGCTTTTTACCCCAGGACGAGAAAACTGAGTCCGGGGCATTCCCGCTCGCGTTTTCTTGGGACGAGCACCGGAAGTCCTCGAGCTCAGCCCGTTTCCTTCGCTGCAAGTGCATTTCCAGTGGTTTCTGACACCGGACGAGCGTTCGCCCCTCGTTGGAAGCTTCGGCCATCTTTTGGACCGTTTTGGGTCGCACCACAGTTCTCCCTCCAACGAGCTCGCTTCCCGACCTATACCTCCGGAAAACGTGTCAGGGAGCATGCCAGGAGTGTGGGTTGAAGTCCTCGGAGCACGAGACCCGAAGATCGAAAGACTTATGACCAATACGGAGCAAAGGGAAGAAACCGTCGGGGGACCGCTTTTTACCCCAGGACGAGAAAACTGAGTCCGGGGCATTCCCGCTCGCGTTTTCTTGGGACGAGCACCGGAAGTCCTCGAGCTCAGCCCGTTTCCTTCGCTGCAAGTGCATTTCCAGTGGTTTCTGACACCGGACGAGCGTTCGCCACTCGTTGGAAGCTTCGGCCATCTTTTGGACCGTTTTGGGTCGCACCACAGTTCGCCCTCCAACGAGCTCGCTTCCCGACCTATACCTCCGGAAAACGTGTCAGGGAGCATGCCAGGAGTGTGGGTTGAAGTCCTCGGAGCACGAGACCCAAAGATCGAAAGACTTATGACCAATACGGAGCAAAGGGAAGAAACCGTCGGGGGACCGCTTTTTACCCCAGGACGAGAAAACTGAGTCCGGGGCATTCCCGCTCGCGTTTTCTTGGGACGAGCACCGGAAGTCCTCGAGCTCAGCCCGTTTCCTTCGCTGCAAGTGCATTTCCAGTGGTTTCTGACACCGGACGAGCGTTCGCCACTCGTTGGAAGCTTCGGCCATCTTTTGGACCGTTTTGGGTCGCACCACAGTTCTCCCTCCAACGAGCTCGCTTCCCAACCTATACCTCCGGAAAACGTGTCAGGGAGCATGCCAGGAGTGTGGGTTGAAGTCCTCGGAGCACGAGACCCGAAGATCGAAAGACTTATGACCAATACGGAGCAAAGGGAAGAAACCGTCGGGGGACCGCTTTTTACCCCAGGACGAGAAAACTGAGTCCGGGGCATTCCCGCTCGCGTTTTCTTGGGACGAGCACCGGAAGTCCTCGAGCTCAGCCCGTTTCCTTCGCTGCAAGTGCATTTCCAGTGGTTTGTGACACCGGACGAGCGTTCGCCACTCGTTGGAAGCTTCGGCCATCTTTTGGACCGTTTTGGGTCGCACCACAGTTCTCCCTCCAACGAGCTCGCTTCCCGACCTATACCTCCGGAAAACGTGTCAGGGAGCATGCCAGGAGTGTGGGTTGAAGTCCTCGGAGCACGAGACCCGAAGATCGAAAGACTTATGACCAATACGGAGCAAAGGGAAGAAACCGTCGGGGGACCGCTTTTTACCCCAGGACGAGAAAACTGAGTCCGGGGCATTCCCGCTCGCGTTTTCTTGGGACGAGAACCGGAAGTCCTCGAGCTCAGCCCGTTTCCTTCGCTGCAAGTGCATTTCCAGTGGTTTCTGACACCGGACGAGCGTTCGCCACTCGTTGGAAGATTCGGCCATCTTTTGGACCGTTTTGGGTCGCACCACAGTTCTCCCTCCAACGAGCTCGCTTCCCGACCTATACCTCCGGAAAACGTGTCAGGGAGCATGCCAGGAGTGTGGGTTGAAGTCCTCGGAGCACGAGACCCGAAGATCGAAAGACTTATGACCAATACGGAGCAAAGGGAAGAAACCGTCGGGGGACCGCTTTTTACCCCAGGACGAGAAAACTGAGTCCGGGGCATTCCCGCTCGCGTTTTCTTGGGACGAGCACCGGAAGTCCTCGAGCTCAGCCCGTTTCCTTCGCTGCAAGTGCATTTCCAGTGGTTTCTGACACCGGACGAGCGTTCGCCACTCGTTGGAAGCTTCGGCCATCTTTTGGACCGTTTTGGGTCGCACCACAGTTCTCCCTCCAACGAGCTCGCTTCCCGACCTATACCTCCGGAAAACGTGTCAGGGAGCATGCCAGGAGTGTGGGTTGAAGTCCTCGGAGCACGAGACCCGAAGATCGAAAGACTTATGACCAATACGGAGCAAAGGGAAGAAACCGTCGGGGGACCGCTTTTTACCCCAGGACGAGAAAACTGAGTCCGGGGCATTCCCGCTCGCGTTTTCTTGGGACGAGCACCGGAAGTCCTCGAGCTCAGCCCGTTTCCTTCGCTGCAAGTGCATTTCCAGTGGTTTCTGACACCGGACGAGCGTTCGCCCCTCGTTGGAAGCTTCGGCCATCTTTTGGACCGTTTTGGGTCGCACCACAGTTCTCCCTCCAACGAGCTCGCTTCCCGACCTATACCTCCGGAAAACGTGTCAGGGAGCATGCCAGGAGTGTGGGTTGAAGTCCTCGGAGCACGAGACCCGAAGATCGAAAGACTTATGACCAATACGGAGCAAAGGGAAGAAACCGTCGGGGGACCGCTTTTTACCCCAGGACGAGAAAACTGAGTCCGGGGCATTCCCGCTCGCGTTTTCTTGGGACGAGCACCGGAAGTCCTCGAGCTCAGCCCGTTTCCTTCGCTGCAAGTGCATTTCCAGTGGTTTCTGACACCGGACGAGCGTTCGCCACTCGTTGGAAGCTTCGGCCATCTTTTGGACCGTTTTGGGTCGCACCACAGTTCTCCCTCCAACGAGCTCGCTTCCCGACCTATACCTCCGGAAAACGTGTCAGGGAGCATGCCAGGAGTGTGGGTTGAAGTCCTCGGAGCACGAGACCCGAAGATCGAAAGACTTATGACCAATACGGAGCAAAGGGAAGAAACCGTCGGGGGACCGCTTTTTACCCCAGGACGAGAAAACTGAGTCCGGGGCATTCCCGCTCGCGTTTTCTTGGGATGAGCACCGGAAGTCCTCGAGCTCAGCCCGTTTCCTTCGCTGCAAGTGCATTTCCAGTGGTTTCTGACACCGGACGAGCGTTCGCCACTCGTTGGAAGCTTCGGCCATCTTTTGGACCGTTTTGGGTCGCACCACAGTTCTCCCTCCAACGAGCTCGCTTCCCGACCTATACCTCCGGAAAACGTGTCAGGGAGCATGCCAGGAGTGTGGGTTGAAGTCCTCGGAGCACGAGACCCGAAGATCGAAAGACTTATGACCAATACGGAGCAAAGGGAAGAAACCGTCGGGGGACCGCTTTTTACCCCAGGACGAGAAAACTGAGTCCGGGGCATTCCCGCTCGCGTTTTCTTGGGACGAGCACCGGAAGTCCTCGAGCTCAGCCCGTTTCCTTCGCTGCAAGTGCATTTCCAGTGGTTTCTGACACCGGACGAGCGTTCGCCACTCGTTGGAAGCTTCGGCCATCTTTTGGACCGTTTTGGGTCGCACCACAGTTCTCCCTCCAACGAGCTCGCTTCCCGACCTATACCTCCGGAAAACGTGTCAGGGAGCATGCCAGGAGTGTGGGTTGAAGTCCTCGGAGCACGAGACCCGAAGATCGAAAGACTTATGACCAATACGGAGCAAAGGGAAGAAACCGTCGGGGGACCGCTTTTTACCCCAGGACGAGAAAACTGAGTCCGGGGCATTCCCGCTCGCGTTTTCTTGGGACGAGCACCGGAAGTCCTCGAGCTCAGCCCGTTTCCTTCGCTGCAAGTGCATTTCCAGTGGTTTCTGACACCGGACGAGCGTTCGCCCCTCGTTGGAAGCTTCGGCCATCTTTTGGACCGTTTTGGGTCGCACCACAGTTCTCCCTCCAACGAGCTCGCTTCCCGACCTATACCTCCGGAAAACGTGTCAGGGAGCATGCCAGGAGTGTGGGTTGAAGTCCTCGGAGCACGAGACCCGAAGATCGAAAGACTTATGACCAATACGGAGCAAAGGGAAGAAACCGTCGGGGGACCGCTTTTTACCCCAGGACGAGAAAACTGAGTCCGGGGCATTCCCGCTCGCGTTTTCTTGGGACGAGCACCGGAAGTCCTCGAGCTCAGCCCGTTTCCTTCGCTGCACGTGCATTTCCAGTGGTTTCTGACACCGGACGAGCGTTCGCCACTCGTTGGAAGCTTCGGCCATCTTTTGGACCGTTTTGGGTCGCACCACAGTTCTCTCTCCAACGAGCTCGCTTCCCGACCTATACCTCCGGAAAACGTGTCAGGGAGCATGCCAGGAGTGTGGGTTGAAGTCCTCGGAGCACGAGACCCGAAGATCGAAAGACTTATGACCAATACGGAGCAAAGGGAAGAAACCGTCGGGGGACCGCTTTTTACCCCAGGACGAGAAAACTGAGTCCGGGGCATTCCCGCTCGCGTTTTCTTGGGACGAGCACCGGAAGTCCTCGAGCTCAGCCCGTTTCCTTCGCTGCAAGTGCATTTCCAGTGGTTTCTGACACCGGACGAGCGTTCGCCACTCGTTGGAAGCTTCGGCCATCTTTTGGACCGTTTTGGGTCGCACCACAGTTCTCCCTCCAACGAGCTCGCTTCCCGACCTATACCTCCGGAAAACGTGTCAGGGAGCATGCCAGGAGTGTGGGTTGAAGTCCTCGGAGCACGAGACCCGAAGATCGAAAGACTTATGACCAATACGGAGCAAAGGGAAGAAACCGTCGGGGGACCGCTTTTTACCCCAGGACGAGAAAACTGAGTCCGGGGCATTCCCGCTCGCGTTTTCTTGGGACGAGCATCGGAAGTCCTCGAGCTCAGCCCGTTTCCTTCGCTGCAAGTGCATTTCCAGTGGTTTCTGACACCGGACGAGCGTTCGCCACTCGTTGGAAGCTTCGGCCATCTTTTGGACCGTTTTGGGTCGCACCACAGTTCTCCCTCCAACGAGCTCGCTTCCCGACCTATACCTCCGGAAAACGTGTCAGGGAGCATGCCAGGAGTGTGGGTTGAAGTCCTCGGAGCACGAGACCCGAAGATCGAAAGACTTATGACCAATACGGAGCAAAGGGAAGAAACCGTCGGGGGACCGCTTTTTACCCCAGGACGAGAAAACTGAGTCCGGGGCATTCCCGCTCGCGTTTTCTTAGGACGAGCACCGGAAGTCCTCGAGCTCAGCCCGTTTCCTTCGCTGCAAGTGCATTTCCAGTGGTTTCTGACACCGGACGAGCGTTCGCCACTCGTTGGAAGCTTCGGCCATCTTTTGGACCGTTTTGGGTCGCACCACAGTTCTCCCTCCAACGAGCTCGCTTCCCGACCTATACCTCCGGAAAACGTGTCAGGGAGCATGCCAGGAGTGTGGGTTGAAGTCCTCGGAGCACGAGACCCGAAGATCGAAAGACTTATGACCAATACGGAGCAAAGGGAAGAAACCGTCGGGGGACCGCTTTTTACCCCAGGACGAGAAAACTGAGTCCGGGGCATTCCCGCTCGCGTTTTCTTGGGACGAGCACCGGAAGTCCTCGAGCTCAGCCCGTTTCCTTCGCTGCAAGTGCATTTCCAGTGGTTTCTGACACCGGACGAGCGTTCGCCACTCGTTGGAAGCTTCGGCCATCTTTTGGACCGTTTTGGGTCGCACCACAGTTCTCCCTCCAACGAGCTCGCTTCCCGACCTATACCTCCGGAAAACGTGTCAGGGAGCATGCCAGGAGTGTGGGTTGAAGTCCTCGGAGCACGAGACCCGAAGATCGAAAGACTTATGACCAATACGGAGCAAAGGGAAGAAACCGTCGGGGGACCGCTTTTTACCCCAGGACGAGAATACGGAGTCCGGGGCATTCCCGCTCGCGTTTTCTTGGAACGAGCACCGGAAGTCCTCGAACTCAGCCCGTTTCCTTCGCTGCAAGTGCATTTCCAGTGGTTTCTGACACCGGACGAGCGTTCGCCACTCGTTGGAAGCTTCGGCCATCTTTTGGACCGTTTTGGGTCGCACCACAGTTCTCCCTCCAACGAGCTCGCTTCCCGACCTATACCTCCGGAAAACGTGTCAGGGAGCATGCCAGGAGTGTGGGTTGAAGTCCTCGGAGCACGAGACCCGAAGATCGAAAGACTTATGACCAATACGGAGCAAAGGGAAGAAACCGTCGGGGGACCGCTTTTTACCCCAGGACGAGAAAACTGAGTCCGGGGCATTCCCGCTCGCGTTTTCTTGGGACGAGCACCGGAAGTCCTCGAGCTCAGCCCGTTTCCTTCGCTGCAAGTGCATTTCCAGTGGTTTCTGACACCGGACGAGCGTTCGCCACTCGTTGGAAGCTTCGGCCATCTTTTGGACCGTTTTGGGTCGCACCACAGTTCTCCCTCCAACGAGCTCGCTTCCCGACCTATACCTCCAGAAAACGTGTCAGGGAGCATGCCAGGAGTGTGGGTTGAAGTCCTCGGAGCACGAGACCCGAAGATCGAAAGACTTATGACCAATACGGAGCAAAGGGAAGAAACCGTCGGGGGACCGCTTTTTACCCCAGGACGAGAAAACTGAGTCCGGGGCATTCCCGCTCGCGTTTTCTTGGGACGAGCACCGGAAGTCCTCGAGCTCAGCCCGTTTCCTTCGCTGCAAGTGCATTTCCAGTGGTTTCTGACACCGGACGAGCGTTCGCCACTCGTTGGAAGCTTCGGCCATCTTTTGGACCGTTTTGGGTCGCACCACAGTTCTCCCTCCAACGAGCTCGCTTCCCGACCTATACCTCCGGAAAACGTGTCAGGGAGCATGCCAGGAGTGTGGGTTGAAGTCCTCGGAGCACGAGACCCGAAGATCGAAAGACTTATGACCAATACGGAGCAAAGGGAAGAAACCGTCGGGGGACCGCTTTTTACCCCAGGACGAGAAAACTGAGTCCGGGGCATTCCCGCTCGCGTTTTCTTGGGACGAGCACCGGAAGTCCTCGAGCTCAGCCCGTTTCCTTCGCTGCAAGTGCATTTCCAGTGGTTTCTGACACCGGACGAGCGTTCGCCACTCGTTGGAAGCTTCGGCCATCTTTTGGACCGTTTTGGGTCGCACCACAGTTCTCCCTCCAACGAGCTCGCTTCCCGACCTATACCTCCGGAAAACGTGTCAGGGAGCATGCCAGGAGTGTGGGTTGAAGTCCTCGGAGCACGAGACCCGAAGATCGAAAGGCTTATGACCAATACGGAGCAAAGGGAAGAAACCGTCGGGGGACCGCTTTTTACCCCAGGACGAGAAAACTGAGTCCGGGGCATTCCCGCTCGCGTTTTCTTGGGACGAGCACCGGAAGTCCTCGAGCTCAGCCCGTTTCCTTCGCTGCAAGTGCATTTCCAGTGGTTTCTGACACCGGACGAGTGTTCGCCACTCGTTGGAAGCTTCGGCCATCTTTTGGACCGTTTTGGGTCGCACCACAGTTCTCCCTCCAACGAGCTCGCTTCCCGACCTATACCTCCGGAAAACGTGTCAGGGAGCATGCCAGGAGTGTGGGTTGAAGTCCTCGGAGCACGAGACCCGAAGATCGAAAGACTTATGACCAATACGGAGCAAAGGGAAGAAACCGTCGAGGGACCGCTTTTTACCCCAGGACGAGAAAACTGAGTCCGGGGCATTCCCGCTCGCGTTTTCTTGGGACGAGCACCGGAAGTCCTCGAGCTCAGCCCGTTTCCTTCGCTGCAAGTGCATTTCCAGTGGTTTCTGACACCGGACGAGCGTTCGCCACTCGTTGGAAGCTTCGGCCATCTTTTGGACCGTTTTGGGTCGCACCACAGTTCTCCCTCCAACGCGCTCGCTTCCCGACCTATACCTCCGGAAAACGTGTCAGGGAGCATGCCAGGAGTGTGGGTTGAAGTCCTCGGAGCACGAGACCCGAAGATCGAAAGACTTATGACCAATACGGAGCAAAGGGAAGAAACCGTCGGGGGACCGCTTTTTACCCCAGGACGAGAAAACTGAGTCCGGGGCATTCCCGCTCGCGTTTTCTTGGGACGAGCACCGGAAGTCCTCGAGCTCAGCCCGTTTCCTTCGCTGCAAGTGCATTTCCAGTGGTTTCTGACACCGGACGAGCGTTCGCCCCTCGTTGGAAGCTTCGGCCATCTTTTGGACCGTTTTGGGTCGCACCACAGTTCTCCCTCCAACGAGCTCGCTTCCCGACCTATACCTCCGGAAAACGTGTCAGGGAGCATGCCAGGAGTGTGGGTTGAAGTCCTCGGAGCACGAGACCCGAAGATCGAAAGACTTATGACCAATACGGAGCAAAGGGAAGAAACCGTCGGGGGACCGCTTTTTACCCCAGGACGAGAAAACTGAGTCCGGGGCATTCCCGCTCGCGTTTTCTTGGGACGAGCACCGGAAGTCCTCGAGCTCAGCCCGTTTCCTTCGCTGCACGTGCATTTCCAGTGGTTTCTGACACCGGACGAGCGTTCGCCACTCGTTGGAAGCTTCGGCCATCTTTTGGACCGTTTTGGGTCGCACCACAGTTCTCTCTCCAACGAGCTCGCTTCCCGACCTATACCTCCGGAAAACGTGTCAGGGAGCATGCCAGGAGTGTGGGTTGAAGTCCTCGGAGCACGAGACCCGAAGATCGAAAGACTTATGACCAATACGGAGCAAAGGGAAGAAACCGTCGGGGGACCGCTTTTTACCCCAGGACGAGAAAACTGAGTCCGGGGCATTCCCGCTCGCGTTTTCTTGGGACGAGCACCGGAAGTCCTCGAGCTCAGCCCGTTTCCTTCGCTGCAAGTGCATTTCCAGTGGTTTCTGACACCGGACGAGCGTTCGCCACTCGTTGGAAGCTTCGGCCATCTTTTGGACCGTTTTGGGTCGCACCACAGTTCTCCCTCCAACGAGCTCGCTTCCCGACCTATACCTCCGGAAAACGTGTCAGGGAGCATGCCAGGAGTGTGGGTTGAAGTCCTCGGAGCACGAGACCCGAAGATCGAAAGACTTATGACCAATACGGAGCAAAGGGAAGAAACCGTCGGGGGACCGCTTTTTACCCCAGGACGAGAAAACTGAGTCCGGGGCATTCCCGCTCGCGTTTTCTTGGGACGAGCATCGGAAGTCCTCGAGCTCAGCCCGTTTCCTTCGCTGCAAGTGCATTTCCAGTGGTTTCTGACACCGGACGAGCGTTCGCCACTCGTTGGAAGCTTCGGCCATCTTTTGGACCGTTTTGGGTCGCACCACAGTTCTCCCTCCAACTAGCTCGCTTCCCGACCTATACCTCCGGAAAACGTGTCAGGGAGCATGCCAGGAGTGTGGGTTGAAGTCCTCGGAGCACGAGACCCGAAGATCGAAAGACTTATGACCAATACGGAGCAAAGGGAAGAAACCGTCGGGGGACCGCTTTTTACCCCAGGACGAGAAAACTGAGTCCGGGGCATTCCCGCTCGCGTTTTCTTAGGACGAGCACCGGAAGTCCTCGAGCTCAGCCCGTTTCCTTCGCTGCAAGTGCATTTCCAGTGGTTTCTGACACCGGACGAGCGTTCGCCACTCGTTGGAAGCTTCGGCCATCTTTTGGACCGTTTTGGGTCGCACCACAGTTCTCCCTCCAACGAGCTCGCTTCCCGACCTATACCTCCGGAAAACGTGTCAGGGAGCATGCCAGGAGTGTGGGTTGAAGTCCTCGGAGCACGAGACCCGAAGATCGAAAGACTTATGACCAATACGGAGCAAAGGGAAGAAACCGTCGGGGGACCGCTTTTTACCCCAGGACGAGAAAACTGAGTCCGGGGCATTCCCGCTCGCGTTTTCTTGGGACGAGCACCGGAAGTCCTCGAGCTCAGCCCGTTTCCTTCGCTGCAAGTGCATTTCCAGTGGTTTCTGACACCGGACGAGCGTTCGCCACTCGTTGGAAGCTTCGGCCATCTTTTGGACCGTTTTGGGTCGCACCACAGTTCTCCCTCCAACGAGCTCGCTTCCCGACCTATACCTCCGGAAAACGTGTCAGGGAGCATGCCAGGAGTGTGGGTTGAAGTCCTCGGAGCACGAGACCCGAAGATCGAAAGACTTATGACCAATACGGAGCAAAGGGAAGAAACCGTCGGGGGACCGCTTTTTACCCCAGGACGAGAAAACGGAGTCCGGGGCATTCCCGCTCGCGTTTTCTTGGGACGAGCACCGGAAGTCCTCGAGCTCAGCCCGTTTCCTTCGCTGCAAGTGCATTTCCAGTGGTTTCTGACACCGGACGAGCGTTCGCCACTCGTTGGAAGCTTCGGCCATCTTTTGGACCGTTTTGGGTCGCACCACAGTTCTCCCTCCAACGAGCTCGCTTCCCGACCTATACCTCCGGAAAACGTGTCAGGGAGCATGCCAGGAGTGTGGGTTGAAGTCCTCGGAGCACGAGACCCGAAGATCGAAAGACTTATGACCAATACGGAGCAAAGGGAAGAAACCGTCGGGGGACCGCTTTTTACCCCAGGACGAGAAAACTGAGTCCGGGGCATTCCCGCTCGCGTTTTCTTGGGACGAGCACCGGAAGTCCTCGAGCTCAGCCCGTTTCCTTCGCTGCAAGTGCATTTCCAGTGGTTTCTGACACCGGACGAGCGTTCGCCACTCGTTGGAAGCTTCGGCCATCTTTTGGACCGTTTTGGGTCGCACCACAGTTCTCCCTCCAACGAGCTCGCTTCCCGACCTATACCTCCAGCAAACGTGTCAGGGAGCATGCCAGGAGTGTGGGTTGAAGTCCTCGGAGCACGAGACCCGAAGATCGAAAGACTTATGACCAATACGGAGCAAAGGGAAGAAACCGTCGGGGGACCGCTTTTTACCCCAGGACGAGAAAACTGAGTCCGGGGCATTCCCGCTCGCGTTTTCTTGGGACGAGCACCGGAAGTCCTCGAGCTCAGCCCGTTTCCTTCGCTGCAAGTGCATTTCCAGTGGTTTCTGATACCGGACGAGCGTTCGCCACTCGTTGGAAGCTTCGGCCATCTTTTGGACCGTTTTGGGTCGCACCACAGTTCTCCCTCCAACGAGCTCGCTTCCCGACCTATACCTCCGGAAAACGTGTCAGGGAGCATGCCAGGAGTGTGGGTTGAAGTCCTCGGAGCACGAGACCCGAAGATCGAAAGACTTATGACCAATACGGAGCAAAGGGAAGAAACCGTCGGGGGACCGCTTTTTACCCCAGGACGAGAAAACTGAGTCCGGGGCATTCCCGCTCGCGTTTTCTTGGGACGAGCACCGGAAGTCCTCGAGCTCAGCCCGTTTCTTTCGCTGCAAGTGCATTTCCAGTGGTTTCTGACACCGGACGAGCGTTCGCCACTCGTTGGAAGCTTCGGCCATCTTTTGGACCGTTTTGGGTCGCACCACAGTTCTCCCTCCAACGAGCTCGCTTCCCGACCTATACCTCCGGAAAACGTGTCAGGGAGCATGCCAGGAGTGTGGGTTGAAGTCCTCGGAGCACGAGACCCGAAGATCGAAAGACTTATGACCAATACGGAGCAAAGGGAAGAAACCGTCGGGGGACCGCTTTTTACCCCAGGACGAGAAAACTGAGTCCGGGGCATTCCCGCTCGCGTTTTCTTGGGACGAGCACCGGAAGTCCTCGAGCTCAGCCCGTTTCCTTCGCTGCAAGTGCATTTCCAGTGGTTTCTGACACCGGACGAGCGTTCGCCACTCGTTGGAAGCTTCGGCCATCTTTTGGACCGTTTTGGGTCGCACCACAGTTCTCCCTCCAACGAGCTCGCTTCCCGACCTATACCTCCAGAAAACGTGTCAGGGAGCATGCCAGGAGTGTGGGTTGAAGTCCTCGGAGCACGAGACCCGAAGATCGAAAGACTTATGACCAATACGGAGCAAAGGGAAGAAACCGTCGGGGGACCGCTTTTTACCCCAGGACGAGAAAACTGAGTCCGGGGCATTCCCGCTCGCGTTTTCTTGGGACGAGCACCGGAAGTCCTCGAGCTCAGCCCGTTTCCTTCGCTGCAAGTGCATTTCCAGTGGTTTCTGATACCGGACGAGCGTTCGCCACTCGTTGGAAGCTTCGGCCATCTTTTGGACCGTTTTGGGTTGCACCACAGTTCTCCCTCCAACGAGCTCGCTTCCCGACCTATACCTCCGGAAAACGTGTCAGGGAGCATGCCAGGAGTGTGGGTTGAAGTCCTCGGAGCACGAGACCCGAAGATCGAAAGACTTATGACCAATACGGAGCAAAGGGAAGAAACCGTCGGGGGACCGCTTTTTACCCCAGGACGAGAAAACTGAGTCCGGGGCATTCCCGCTCGCGTTTTCTTGGGACGAGCACCGGAAGTCCTCGAGCTCAGCCCGTTTCTTTCGCTGCAAGTGCATTTCCAGTGGTTTCTGACACCGGACGAGCGTTCGCCACTCGTTGGAAGCTTCGGCCATCTTTTGGACCGTTTTGGGTCGCACCACAGTTCTCCCTCCAACGAGCTCGCTTCCCGACCTATACCTCCGGAAAACGTGTCAGGGAGCATGCCAGGAGTGTGGGTTGAAGTCCTCGGAGCACGAGACCCGAAGATCGAAAGACTTATGACCAATACGGAGCAAAGGGAAGAAACCGTCGGGGGACCGCTTTTTACCCCAGGACGAGAAAACTGAGTCCGGGGCATTCCCGCTCGCGTTTTCTTGGGACGAGCACCGGAAGTCCTCGAGCTCAGCCCGTTTCCATCGCTGCAAGTGCATTTCCAGTGGTTTCTGACACCGGACGAGCGTTCGCCACTCGTTGGAAGCTTCGGCCATCTTTTGGACCGTTTTGGGTCGCACCACAGTTCTCCCTCCAACGAGCTCGCTTCCCGACCTATACCTCCGGAAAACGTGTCAGGGAGCATGCCAGGAGTGTGGGTTGAAGTCCTCGGAGCACGGGACCCGAAGATCGAAAGACTTATGACCAATACGGAGCAAAGGGAAGAAACCGTCGGGGGACCGCTTTTTACCCCAGGACGAGAAAACTGAGTCCGGGGCATTCCCGCTCGCGTTTTCTTGGGACGAGCACCGGAAGTCCTCGAGCTCAGCCCGTTTCCTTCGCTGCAAGTGCATTTCCAGTGGTTTCTGACACCGGACGAGCGTTCGCCACTCGTTGGAAGCTTCGGCCATCTTTTGGACCGTTTTGGGTCGCACCACAGTTCTCCCTCCAACGAGCTCGCTTCCCGACCTATACCTCCATAAAACGTGTCAGGGAGCATACCAGGAGTGTGGGTTGAAGTCCTCGGAGCACGAGACCCGAAGATCGAAAGACTTATGACCAATACGGAGCAAAGGGAAGAAACCGTCGGGGGACCGCTTTTTACCCCAGGACGAGAAAACTGAGTCCGGGGCATTCCCGCTCGCGTTTTCTTGGGACGAGCACCGGAAGTCCTCGAGCTCAGCCCGTTTCCTTCGCTGCAAGTGCATTTCCAGTGGTTTCTGACACCGGACGAGCGTTCGCCACTCGTTGGAAGCTTCGGCCATCTTTTGGACCGTTTTGGGTCGCACCACAGTTCGCCCTCCAACGAGCTCGCTTCCCGACCTATACCTCCGGAAAACGTGTCAGGGAGCATGCCAGGAGTGTGGGTTGAAGTCCTCGGAGCACGAGACCCGAAGATCGAAAGACTTATGACCAATACGGAGCAAAGGGAAGAAACCGTCGGGGGACCGCTTTTTACCCCAGGACGAGAAAACTGAGTCCGGGGCATTCCCGCTCGCGTTTTCTTGGGACGAGCACCGGAAGTCCTCGAGCTCAGCTCGTTTCCTTCGCTGCAAGTTCATTTCCAGTGGTTTCTGACACCGGACGAGCGTTCGCCACTCGTTGGAAGCTTCGGCCATCTTTTGTACCGTTTTGGGTCGCACCACAGTTCTCCCTCCAACGAGCTCGCTTCCCGACCTATACCTCCGGAAAACGTGTCAGGGAGCATGCCAGGAGTGTGGGTTGAAGTCCTCGGAGCACGAGACCCGAAGATCGAAAGACTTATGACCAATACGGAGCAAAGGGAAGAAACCGTCGGGGGACCGCTTTTTACCCCAGGACGAGAAAACTGAGTCCGGGGCATTCCCGCTCGCGTTTTCTTGGGACGAGCACCGGAAGTCCTCGAGCTCAGCCCGTTTCCTTCGCTGCAAGTGCATTTCCAGTGGTTTCTGACACCGGACGAGCGTTCGCCACTCGTTGGAAGCTTCGGCCATCTTTTGGACCGTTTTGGGTCGCACCACAGTTCTCCCTCCAACGAGCTCGCTTCCCGACCTATACCTCCGGAAAACGTGTCAGGGAGCATGCCAGGAGTGTGGGTTGAAGTCCTCGGAGCACGAGACCCGAAGATCGAAAGACTTATGACCAATACGGAGCAAAGGGAAGAAACCGTCGGGGGACCGCTTTTTACCCCAGGACGAGAAAACTGAGTCCGGGGCATTCCCGCTCGCGTTTTCTTGGGACGAGCCCTGGAAGTCCTCGAGCTCAGCCCGTTTCCTTCGCTGCAAGTGCATTTCCAGTGGTTTCTGACACCGGACGAGCGTTCGCCACTCGTTGGAAGCTTCGGCCATCTTTTGGACCGTTTTGGGTCGCACCACAGTTCTCCCTCCAACGAGCTCGCTTCCCGACCTATACCTCCGGAAAACGTGTCAGGGAGCATGCCAGGAGTGTGGGTTGAAGTCCTCGGAGCACGAGACCCGAAGATCGAAAGACTTATGACCAATACGGAGCAAAGGGAAGAAACCGTCGGGGGACCGCTTTTTACCCCAGGACGAGAAAACTGAGTCCGGGGCATTCCCGCTCGCGTTTTCTTGGGACGAGCACCGGAAGTCCTCGAGCTCAGCCCGTTTCCTTCGCTGCAAGTGCATTTCCAGTGGTTTCTGACACCGGACGAGCGTTCGCCACTCGTTGGAAGCTTCGGCCATCTTTTGGACCGTTTTGGGTCGCACCACAGTTCTCCCTCCAACGAGCTCGCTTCCCGACCTATACCTCCGGAAAACGTGTCAGGGAGCATGCCAGGAGTGTGGGTTGAAGTCCTCGGAGCACGAGACCCGAAGATCGAAAGACTTATGACCAATACGGAGCAAAGGGAAGAAACCGTCGGGGGACCGCTTTTTACCCCAGGACGAGAAAACTGAGTCCGGGGCATTCCCGCTCGCGTTTTCTTGGGACGAGAACCGGAAGTCCTCGAGCTCAGCCCGTTTCCTTCGCTGCAAGTGCATTTCCAGTGGTTTCTGACACCGGACGAGCGTTCGCCACTCGTTGGAAGCTTCGGCCATCTTTTGGACCGTTTTGGGTCGCACCACACTTCTCCCTCCAACGAGCTCGCTTCCCGACCTATACCTCCGGAAAACGTGTCAGGGAGCATGCCAGGAGTGTGGGTTGAAGTCCTCGGAGCACGAGACCCGAAGATCGAAAGACTTATGACCAATACGGAGCAAAGGGAAGAAACCGTCGGGGGACCGCTTTTTACCCCAGGACGAGAAAACTGAGTCCGGGGCATTCCCGCTCGCGTTTTCTTGGGACGAGCACCGGAAGTCCTCGAGCTCAGCCCGTTTCCTTCGCTGCAAGTGCATTTCCAGTGGTTTCTGACACCGGACGAGCGTTCGCCACTCGTTGGAAGCTTCGGCCATCTTTTGTACCGTTTTGGGTCGCACCACAGTTCTCCCTCCAACGAGCTCGCTTCCCGACCTATACCTCCGGAAAACGTGTCAGGGAGCATGCCAGGAGTGTGGGTTGAAGTCCTCGGAGCACGAGACCCGAAGATCGAAAGACTTATGACCAATACGGAGCAAAGGGAAGAAACCGTCGGGGGACCGCTTTTTACCCCAGGACGAGAAAACTGAGTCCGGGGCATTCCCGCTCGCGTTTTCTTGGGACGAGCACCGGAAGTCCTCGAGCTCAGCCCGTTTCCTTCGCTGCAAGTGCATTTCCAGTGGTTTCTGACACCGGACGAGCGTTCGCCACTCGTTGGAAGCTTCGGCCATCTTTTGGACCGTTTTGGGTCGCACCACAGTTCGCCCTCCAACGAGCTCGCTTCCCGACCTATACCTCCGGAAAACGTGTCAGGGAGCATGCCAGGAGTGTGGGTTGAAGTCCTCGGAGCACGAGACCCGAAGATCGAAAGACTTATGACCAATACGGAGCAAAGGGAAGAAACCGTCGGGGGACCGCTTTTTACCCCATGACGAGAAAACTGAGTCCGGGGCATTCCCGCTCGCGTTTTCTTGGGACGAGCACCGGAAGTCCTCGAGCTCAGCCCGTTTCCTTCGCTGCAAGTGCATTTCCAGTGGTTTCTGACACCGGACGAGCGTTCGCCACTCGTTGGAAGCTTCGGCCATCTTTTGTACCGTTTTGGGTCGCACCACAGTTCTCCCTCCAACGAGCTCGCTTCCCGACCTATACCTCCGGAAAACGTGTCAGGGAGCATGCCAGGAGTGTGGGTTGAAGTCCTCGGAGCACGAGACCCGAAGATCGAAAGACTTATGACCAATACGGAGCAAAGGGAAGAAACCGTCGGGGGACCGCTTTTTACCCCAGGACGAGAAAACTGAGTCCGGGGCATTCCCGCTCGCGTTTTCTTGGGACGAGCACCGGAAGTCCTCGAGCTCAGCCCGTTTCCTTCGCTGCAAGTGCATTTCCAGTGGTTTCTGACACCGGACGAGCGTTCGCCACTCGTTGGAAGCTTCGGCCATCTTTTGGACCGTTTTGGGTCGCACCACAGTTCTCCCTCCAACGAGCTCGCTTCCCGACCTATACCTCTGGAAAACGTGTCAGGGAGCATGCCAGGAGTGTGGGTTGAAGTCCTCGGAGCACGAGACCCGAAGATCGAAAGACTTATGACCAATACGGAGCAAAGGGAAGAAACCGTCGGGGGACCGCTTTTTACCCCAGGACGAGAAAACTGAGTCCGGGGCATTCCCGCTCGCGTTTTCTTGGGACGAGCACCGGAAGTCCTCGAGCTCAGCCCGTTTCCTTCGCTGCAAGTGCATTTCCAATGGTTTCTGACACCGGACGAGCGTTCGCCACTCGTTGGAAGCTTCGGCCATCTTTTGGACCGTTTTGGGTCGCACCACAGTTCTCCCTCCAACGAGCTCGCTTCCCGACCTATACCTCCGGAAAACGTGTCAGGGAGCATGCCAGGAGTGTGGGTTGAAGTCCTCGGAGCACGAGACCCGAAGATCGAAAGACTTATGACCAATACGGAGCAAAGGGAAGAAACCGTCGGGGGACCGCTTTTTACCCCAGGACGAGAAAACTGAGTCCGGGGCATTCCCGCTCGCGTTTTCTTGGGACGAGCACCGGAAGTCCTCGAGCTCAGCCCGTTTCCTTCGCTGCAAGTGCATTTCCAGTGGTTTCTGACACCGGACGAGCGTTCGCCACTCGTTGGAAGCTTCGGCCATCTTTTGGACCGTTTTGGGTCGCACCACAGTTCTCCCTCCAACGAGCTCGCTTCCCGACCTATACCTCCGGAAAACGTGTCAGGGAGCATGCCAGGAGTGTGGGTTGAAGTCCTCAGAGCACGAGACCCGAAGATCGAAAGACTTATGACCAATACGGAGCAAAGGGAAGAAACCGTCGGGGGACCGCTTTTTACCCCAGGACGAGAAAACTGAGTCCGGGGCATTCCCGCTCGCGTTTTCTTGGGACGAGAACCGGAAGTCCTCGAGCTCAGCCCGTTTCCTTCGCTGCAAGTGCATTTCCAGTGGTTTCTGACACCGGACGAGCGTTCGCCACTCGTTGGAAGCTTCGGCCATCTTTTGGACCGTTTTGGGTCGCACCACACTTCTCCCTCCAACGAGCTCGCTTCCCGACCTATACCTCCGGAAAACGTGTCAGGGAGCATGCCAGGAGTGTGGGTTGAAGTCCTCGGAGCACGAGACCCGAAGATCGAAAGACTTATGACCAATACGGAGCAAAGGGAAGAAACCGTCGGGGGACCGCTTTTTACCCCAGGACGAGAAAACTGAGTCCGGGGCATTCCCGCTCGCGTTTTCTTGGGACGAGCACCGGAAGTCCTCGAGCTCAGCCCGTTTCCTTCGCTGCAAGTGCATTTCCAGTGGTTTCTGACACCGGACGAGCGTTCGCCACTCGTTGGAAGCTTCGGCCATCTTTTGTACCGTTTTGGGTCGCACCACAGTTCTCCCTCCAACGAGCTCGCTTCCCGACCTATACCTCCGGAAAACGTGTCAGGGAGCATGCCAGGAGTGTGGGTTGAAGTCCTCGGAGCACGAGACCCGAAGATCGAAAGACTTATGACCAATACGGAGCAAAGGGAAGAAACCGTCGGGGGACCGCTTTTTACCCCAGGACGAGAAAACTGAGTCCGTGGCATTCCCGCTCGCGTTTTCTTGGGACGAGCACCGGAAGTCCTCGAGCTCAGCCCGTTTCCTTCGCTGCAAGTGCATTTCCAGTGGTTTCTGACACCGGACGAGCGTTCGCCACTCGTTGGAAGCTTCGGCCATCTTTTGGACCGTTTTGGGTCGCACCACAGTTCTCCCTCCAACGAGCTCGCTTCCCGACCTATACCTCCGGAAAACGTTTCAGGGAGCATGCCAGGAGTGTGGGTTGAAGTCCTCGGAGCACGAGACCCGAAGATCGAAAGACTTATGACCAATACGGAGCAAAGGGAAGAAACCGTCGGGGGACCGCTTTTTACCCCAGGACGAGAAAACTGAGTCCGGGGCATTCCCGCTCGCGTTTTCTTGGGACGAGCACCGGAAGTCCTCGAGCTCAGCCCGTTTCCTTCGCTGCAAGTGCATTTCCAGTGGTTTCTGACACCGGACGAGCGTTCGCCACTCGTTGGAAGCTTCGGCCATCTTTTGGACCGTTTTGGGTCGCACCACAGTTCTCCCTCCAACGAGCTCGCTTCCCGACCTATACCTCCGGAAAACGTGTCAGGGAGCATGCCAGGAGTGTGGGTTGAAGTCCTCGGAGCACGAGACCCGAAGATCGAAAGACTTATGACCAATACGGAGCAAAGGGAAGAAACCGTCGGGGGACCGCTTTTTACCCCAGGACGAGAAAACTGAGTCCGGGGCATTCCCGCTCGCGTTTTCTTGGGACGAGCACCGGAAGTCCTCGAGCTCAGCCCGTTTCCTTCGCTGCAAGTGCATTTCCAGTGGTTTCTGACACCGGACGAGCGTTCGCCACTCGTTGGAAGCTTCGGCCATCTTTTGGACCGTTTTGGGTCGCACCACAGTTCTCCCTCCAACGAGCTCGCTTCCCGACCTATACCTCCGGAAAACGTGTCAGGGAGCATGCCAGGAGTGTGGGTTGAAGTCCTCGGAGCACGAGACCCGAAGATCGAAAGACTTATGACCAATACGGAGCAAAGGGAAGAAACCGTCGGGGGACCGCTTTTTACCCCAGGACGAGAAAACTGAGTCCGGGGCATTCCCGCTCGCGTTTTCTTGGGACGAGCACCGGAAGTCCTCGAGCTCAGCCCGTTTCCTTCGCTGCAAGTGCATTTCCAGTGGTTTCTGACACCGGACGAGCGTTCGCCACTCGTTGGAAGCTTCGGCCATCTTTTGGACCGTTTTGGGTCGCACCACAGTTCTCCCTCCAACGAGCTCGCTTCCCGACCTATACCTCCGGAAAACGTGTCAGGGAGCATGCCAGGAGTGTGGGTTGAAGTCCTCGGAGCACGAGACCCGAAGATCGAAAGACTTATGACCAATACGGAGCAAAGGGAAGAAACCGTCGGGGGACCGCTTTTTACCCCAGGACGAGAAAACTGAGTCCCGGGCATTCCCGCTCGCGTTTTCTTGGGACGAGCACCGGAAGTCCTCGAGCTCAGCCCGTTTCCTTCGCTGCAAGTGCATTTCCAGTGGTTTCTGACACCGGACGAGCGTTCGCCACTCGTTGGAAGCTTCGGCCATCTTTTGGACCGTTTTGGGTCGCACCACAGTTCTCCCTCCAACGAGCTCGCTTCCCGACCTATACCTCTGGAAAACGTGTCAGGGAGCATGCCAGGAGTGTGGGTTGAAGTCCTTGGAGCACGAGACCCGAAGATCGAAAGACTTATGACCAATACGGAGCAAAGGGAAGAAACCGTCGGGGGACCGCTTTTTACCCCAGGACGAGAAAACTGAGTCCGGGGCATTCCCGCTCGCGTTTTCTTGGGACGAGCACCGGAAGTCCTCGAGCTCAGCCCGTTTCCTTCGCTGCAAGTGCATTTCCAATGGTTTCTGACACCGGACGAGCGTTCGCCACTCGTTGGAAGCTTCGGCCATCTTTTGGACCGTTTTGGGTCGCACCACAGTTCTCCCTCCAACGAGCTCGCTTCCCGACCTATACCTCCGGAAAACGTGTCAGGGAGCATGCCAGGAGTGTGGGTTGAAGTCCTCGGAGCACGAGACCCGAAGATCGAAAGACTTATGACCAATACGGAGCAAAGGGAAGAAACCGTCGGGGGACCGCTTTTTACCCCAGGACGAGAAAACTGAGTCCGGGGCATTCCCGCTCGCGTTTTCTTGGGACGAGCACCGGAAGTCCTCGAGCTCAGCCCGTTTCCTTCGCTGCAAGTGCATTTCCAGTGGTTTCTGACACCGGACGAGCGTTCGCCACTCGTTGGAAGCTTCGGCCATCTTTTGGACCGTTTTGGGTCGCACCACAGTTCTCCCTCCAACGAGCTCGCTTCCCGACCTATACCTCCGGAAAACGTGTCAGGGAGCATGCCAGGAGTGTGGGTTGAAGTCCTCGGAGCACGAGACCCGAAGATCGAAAGACTTATGACCAATACGGAGCAAAGGGAAGAAACCGTCGGGGGACCGCTTTTTACCCCAGGACGAGAAAACTGAGTCCGGGGCATTCCCGCTCGCGTTTTCTTGGGACGAGCCCTGGAAGTCCTCGAGCTCAGCCCGTTTCCTTCGCTGCAAGTGCATTTCCAGTGGTTTCTGACACCGGACGAGCGTTCGCCACTCGTTGGAAGCTTCGGCCATCTTTTGGACCGTTTTGGGTCGCACCACAGTTCTCCCTCCAACGAGCTCGCTTCCCGACCTATACCTCCGGAAAACGTGTCAGGGAGCATGCCAGGAGTGTGGGTTGAAGTCCTCGGAGCACGAGACCCGAAGATCGAAAGACTTATGACCAATACGGAGCAAAGGGAAGAAACCGTCGGGGGACCGCTTTTTACCCCAGGACGAGAAAACTGAGTCCGGGGCATTCCCGCTCGCGTTTTCTTGGGACGAGCACCGGAAGTCCTCGAGCTCAGCCCGTTTCCTTCGCTGCAAGTGCATTTCCAGTGGTTTCTGACACCGGACGAGCGTTCGCCACTCGTTGGAAGCTTCGGCCATCTTTTGGACCGTTTTGGGTCGCACCACAGTTCTCCCTCCAACGAGCTCGCTTCCCGACCTATACCTCCGGAAAACGTGTCAGGGAGCATGCCAGGAGTGTGGGTTGAAGTCCTCGGAGCACGAGACCCGAAGATCGAAAGACTTATGACCAATACGGAGCAAAGGGAAGAAACCGTCGGGGGACCGCTTTTTACCCCAGGACGAGAAAACTGAGTCCGGGGCATTCCCGCTCGCGTTTTCTTGGGACGAGCACCGGAAGTCCTCGAGCTCAGCCCGTTTCCTTCGCTGCAAGTGCATTTCCAGTGGTTTCTGACACCGGACGAGCGTTCGCCACTCGTTGGAAGCTTCGGCCATCTTTTGTACCGTTTTGGGTCGCACCACAGTTCTCCCTCCAACGAGCTCGCTTCCCGACCTATACCTCCGGAAAACGTGTCAGGGAGCATGCCAGGAGTGTGGGTTGAAGTCCTCGGAGCACGAGACCCGAAGATCGAAAGACTTATGACCAATACGGAGCAAAGGGAAGAAACCGTCGGGGGACCGCTTTTTACCCCAGGACGAGAAAACTGAGTCCGGGGCATTCCCGCTCGCGTTTTCTTGGGACGAGCACCGGAAGTCCTCGAGCTCAGCCCGTTTCCTTCGCTGCAAGTGCATTTTCAGTGGTTTCTGACACCGGACGAGCGTTCGCCACTCGTTGGAAGCTTCGGCCATCTTTTGGACCGTTTTGGGTCGCACCACAGTTCGCCCTCCAACGAGCTCGCTTCCCGACCTATACCTCTGGAAAACGTGTCAGGGAGCATGCCAGGAGTGTGGGTTGAAGTCCTCGGAGCACGAGACCCGAAGATCGAAAGACTTATGACCAATACGGAGCAAAGGGAAGAAACCGTCGGGGGACCGCTTTTTACCCCAGGACGAGAAAACTGAGTCCGGGGCATTCCCGCTCGCGTTTTCTTGGGACGAGCACCGGAAGTCCTCGAGCTCAGCCCGTTTCCTTCGCTGCAAGTGCATTTCCAGTGGTTTCTGACACCGGACGAGCGTTCGCCACTCGTTGGAAGCTTCGGCCATCTTTTGTACCGTTTTGGGTCGCACCACAGTTCTCCCTCCAACGAGCTCGCTTCCCGACCTATACCTCCGGAAAACGTGTCAGGGAGCATGCCAGGAGTGTGGGTTGAAGTCCTCGGAGCACGAGACCCGAAGATCGAAAGACTTATGACCAATACGGAGCAAAGGGAAGAAACCGTCGGGGGACCGCTTTTTACCCCAGGACGAGAAAACTGAGTCCGGGGCATTCCCGCTCGCGTTTTCTTGGGACGAGCACCGGAAGTCCTCGAGCTCAGCCCGTTTCCTTCGCTGCAAGTGCATTTCCAGTGGTTTCTGACACCGGACGAGCGTTCGCCACTCGTTGGAAGCTTCGGCCATCTTTTGGACCGTTTTGGGTCGCACCACAGTTCTCCCTCCAACGAGCTCGCTTCCCGACCTATACCTCCGGAAAACGTGTCAGGGAGCATGCCAGGAGTGTGGGTTGAAGTCCTCGGAGCACGAGACCCGAAGATCGAAAGACTTATGACCAATACGGAGCAAAGGGAAGAAACCGTCGGGGGACCGCTTTTTACCCCAGGACGAGAAAACTGAGTCCGGGGCATTCCCGCTCGCGTTTTCTTGGGACGAGCCCTGGAAGTCCTCGAGCTCAGCCCGTTTCCTTCGCTGCAAGTGCATTTCCAGTGGTTTCTGACACCGGACGAGCGTTCGCCACTCGTTGGAAGCTTCGGCCATCTTTTGGACCGTTTTGGGTCGCACCACAGTTCTCCCTCCAACGAGCTCGCTTCCCGACCTATACCTCCGGAAAACGTGTCAGGGAGCATGCCAGGAGTGTGGGTTGAAGTCCTCGGAGCACGAGACCCGAAGATCGAAAGACTTATGACCAATACGGAGCAAAGGGAAGAAACCGTCGGGGGACCGCTTTTTACCCCAGGACGAGAAAACTGAGTCCGGGGCATTCCCGCTCGCGTTTTCTTGGGACGAGCACCGGAAGTCCTCGAGCTCAGCCCGTTTCCTTCGCTGCAAGTGCATTTCCAGTGGTTTCTGACACCGGACGAGCGTTCGCCACTCGTTGGAAGCTTCGGCCATCTTTTGGACCGTTTTGGGTCGCACCACAGTTCTCCCTCCAACGAGCTCGCTTCCCGACCTATACCTCCGGAAAACGTGTCAGGGAGCATGCCAGGAGTGTGGGTTGAAGTCCTCGGAGCACGAGACCCGAAGATCGAAAGACTTATGACCAATACGGAGCAAAGGGAAGAAACCGTCGGGGGACCGCTTTTTACCCCAGGACGAGAAAACTGAGTCCGGGGCATTCCCGCTCGCGTTTTCTTGGGACGAGAACCGGAAGTCCTCGAGCTCAGCCCGTTTCCTTCGCTGCAAGTGCATTTCCAGTGGTTTCTGACACCGGACGAGCGTTCGCCACTCGTTGGAAGCTTCGGCCATCTTTTGGACCGTTTTGGGTCGCACCACAGTTCTCCCTCCAACGAGCTCGCTTCCCGACCTATACCTCCGGAAAACGTGTCAGGGAGCATGCCAGGAGTGTGGGTTGAAGTCCTCGGAGCACGAGACCCGAAGATCGAAAGACTTATGACCAATACGGAGCAAAGGGAAGAAACCGTCGGGGGACCGCTTTTTACCCCAGGACGAGAAAACTGCGTCCGGGGCATTCCCGCTCGCGTTTTCTTGGGACGAGCACCGGAAGTCCTCGAGCTCAGCCCGTTTCCTTCGCTGCAAGTGCATTTCCAGTGGTTTCTGACACCGGACGAGCGTTCGCCACTCGTTGGAAGCTTCGGCCATCTTTTGTACCGTTTTGGGTCGCACCACAGTTCTCCCTCCAACGAGCTCGCTTCCCGACCTATACCTCCGGAAAACGTGTCAGGGAGCATGCCAGGAGTGTGGGTTGAAGTCCTCGGAGCACGAGACCCGAAGATCGAAAGACTTATGACCAATACGGAGCAAAGGGAAGAAACCGTCGGGGGACCGCTTTTTACCCCAGGACGAGAAAACTGAGTCCGGGGCATTCCCGCTCGCGTTTTCTTGGGACGAGCACCGGAAGTCCTCGAGCTCAGCCCGTTTCCTTCGCTGCAAGTGCATTTCCAGTGGTTTCTGACACCGGACGAGCGTTCGCCACTCGTTGGAAGCTTCGGCCATCTTTTGGACCGTTTTGGGTCGCACCACAGTTCGCCCTCCAACGAGCTCGCTTCCCGACCTATACCTCTGGAAAACGTGTCAGGGAGCATGCCAGGAGTGTGGGTTGAAGTCCTCGGAGCACGAGACCCGAAGATCGAAAGACTTATTACCAATACGGAGCAAAGGGAAGAAACCGTCGGGGGACCGCTTTTTACCCCAGGACGAGAAAACTGAGTCCGGGGCATTCCCGCTCGCGTTTTCTTGGGACGAGCACCGGAAGTCCTCGAGCTCAGCCCGTTTCCTTCGCTGCAAGTGCATTTCCAGTGGTTTCTGACACCGGACGAGCGTTCGCCACTCGTTGGAAGCTTCGGCCATCTTTTGTACCGTTTTGGGTCGCACCACAGTTCTCCCTCCAACGAGCTCGCTTCCCGACCTATACCTCCGGAAAACGTGTCAGGGAGCATGCCAGGAGTGTGGGTTGAAGTCCTCGGAGCACGAGACCCGAAGATCGAAAGACTTATGACCAATACGGAGCAAAGGGAAGAAACCGTCGGGGGACCGCTTTTTACCCCAGGACGAGAAAACTGAGTCCGGGGCATTCCCGCTCGCGTTTTCTTGGGACGAGCACCGGAAGTCCTCGAGCTCAGCCCGTTTCCTTCGCTGCAAGTGCATTTCCAGTGGTTTCTGACACCGGACGAGCGTTCGCCACTCGTTGGAAGCTTCGGCCATCTTTTGGACCGTTTTGGGTCGCACCACAGTTCTCCCTCCAACGAGCTCGCTTCCCGACCTATACCTCCGGAAAACGTGTCAGGGAGCATGCCAGGAGTGTGGGTTGAAGTCCTCGGAGCACGAGACACGAAGATCGAAAGACTTATGACCAATACGGAGCAAAGGGAAGAAACCGTCGGGGGACCGCTTTTTACCCCAGGACGAGAAAACTGAGTCCGGGGCATTCCCGCTCGCGTTTTCTTGGGACGAGCCCTGGAAGTCCTCGAGCTCAGCCCGTTTCCTTCGCTGCAAGTGCATTTCCAGTGGTTTCTGACACCGGACGAGCGTTCGCCACTCGTTGGAAGCTTCGGCCATCTTTTGGACCGTTTTGGGTCGCACCACAGTTCTCCCTCCAACGAGCTCGCTTCCCGACCTATACCTCCGGAAAACGTGTCAGGGAGCATGCCAGGAGTGTGGGTTGAAGTCCTCGGAGCACGAGACCCGAAGATCGAAAGACTTATGACCAATACGGAGCAAAGGGAAGAAACCGTCGGGGGACCGCTTTTTACCCCAGGACGAGAAAACTGAGTCCGGGGCATTCCCGCTCGCGTTTTCTTGGGACGAGCACCGGAAGTCCTCGAGCTCAGCCCGTTTCCTTCGCTGCAAGTGCATTTCCAGTGGTTTCTGACACCGGACGAGCGTTCGCCACTCGTTGGAAGCTTCGGCCATCTTTTGGACCGTTTTGGGTCGCACCACAGTTCTCCCTCCAACGAGCTCGCTTCCCGACCTATACCTCCGGAAAACGTGTCAGGGAGCATGCCAGGAGTGTGGGTTGAAGTCCTCGGAGCACGAGACCCGAAGATCGAAAGACTTATGACCAATACGGAGCAAAGGGAAGAAACCGTCGGGGGACCGCTTTTTACCCCAGGACGAGAAAACTGAGTCCGGGGCATTCCCGCTCGCGTTTTCTTGGGACGAGAACCGGAAGTCCTCGAGCTCAGCCCGTTTCCTTCGCTGCAAGTGCATTTCCAGTGGTTTCTGACACCGGACGAGCGTTCGCCACTCGTTGGAAGCTTCGGCCATCTTTTGGACCGTTTTGGGTCGCACCACACTACTCCCTCCAACGAGCTCGCTTCCCGACCTATACCTCCGGAAAACGTGTCAGGGAGCATGCCAGGAGTGTGGGTTGAAGTCCTCGGAGCACGAGACCCGAAGATCGAAAGACTTATGACCAATACGGAGCAAAGGGAAGAAACCGTCGGGGGACCGCTTTTTACCCCAGGACGAGAAAACTGAGTCCGGGGCATTCCCGCTCGCGTTTTCTTGGGACGAGCACCGGAAGTCCTCGAGCTCAGCCCGTTTCCTTCGCTGCAAGTGCATTTCCAGTGGTTTCTGACACCGGACGAGCGTTCGCCACTCGTTGGAAGCTTCGGCCATCTTTTGGACCGTTTTGGGTCGCACCACAGTTCTCCCTCCAACGAGCTCGCTTCCCGACCTATACCTCCGGAAAACGTGTCAGGGAGCATGCCAGGAGTGTGGGTTGAAGTCCTCGGAGCACGAGACCCGAAGATCGAAAGACTTATGACCAATACGGAGCAAAGGGAAGAAACCGTCGGGGGACCGCTTTTTACCCCAGGACGAGAAAACTGAGTCCGGGGCATTCCCGCTCGCGTTTTCTTGGGACGAGCACCGGAAGTCCTCGAGCTCAGCCCGTTTCCTTCGCTGCAAGTGCATTTCCAGTGGTTTCTGACACCGGACGAGCGTTCGCCACTCGTTGGAAGCTTCGGCCATCTTTTGGACCGTTTTGGGTCGCACCACAGTTCTCCCTCCAACGAGCTCGCTTCCCGACCTATACCTCCGGAAAACGTGTCAGGGAGCATGCCAGGAGTGTGGGTTGAAGTCCTCGGAGCACGAGACCCGAAGATCGAAAGACTTATGACCAATACGGAGCAAAGGGAAGAAACCGTCGGGGGACCGCTTTTTACCCCAGGACGAGAAAACTGAGTCCGGGGCATTCCCGCTCGCGTTTTCTTGGGACGAGCACCGGAAGTCCTCGAGCTCAGCCCGTTTCCTTCGCTGCAAGTGCATTTCCAGTGGTTTCTGACACCGGACGAGCGTTCGCCACTCGTTGGAAGCTTCGGCCATCTTTTGGACCGTTTTGGGTCGCACCACAGTTCGCCCTCCAACGAGCTCGCTTCCCGACCTATACCTCTGGAAAACGTGTCAGGGAGCATGCCAGGAGTGTGGGTTGAAGTCCTCGGAGCACGAGACCCGAAGATCGAAAGACTTATTACCAATACGGAGCAAAGGGAAGAAACCGTCGGGGGACCGCTTTTTACCCCAGGACGAGAAAACTGAGTCCGGGGCATTCCCGCTCGCGTTTTCTTGGGACGAGCACCGGAAGTCCTCGAGCTCAGCCCGTTTCCTTCGCTGCAAGTGCATTTCCAGTGGTTTCTGACACCGGACGAGCGTTCGCCACTCGTTGGAAGCTTCGGCCATCTTTTGTACCGTTTTGGGTCGCACCACAGTTCTCCCTCCAACGAGCTCGCTTCCCGACCTATACCTCCGGAAAACGTGTCAGGGAGCATGCCAGGAGTGTGGGTTGAAGTCCTCGGAGCACGAGACCCGAAGATCGAAAGACTTATGACCAATACGGAGCAAAGGGAAGAAACCGTCGGGGGACCGCTTTTTACCCCAGGACGAGAAAACTGAGTCCGGGGCATTCCCGCTCGCGTTTTCTTGGGACGAGCACCGGAAGTCCTCGAGCTCAGCCCGTTTCCTTCGCTGCAAGTGCATTTCCAGTGGTTTCTGACACCGGACGAGCGTTCGCCACTCGTTGGAAGCTTCGGCCATCTTTTGGACCGTTTTGGGTCGCACCACAGTTCTCCCTCCAACGAGCTCGCTTCCCGACCTATACCTCCGGAAAACGTGTCAGGGAGCATGCCAGGAGTGTGGGTTGAAGTCCTCGGAGCACGAGACCCGAAGATCGAAAGACTTATGACCAATACGGAGCAAAGGGAAGAAACCGTCGGGGGACCGCTTTTTACCCCAGGACGAGAAAACTGAGTCCGGGGCATTCCCGCTCGCGTTTTCTTGGGACGAGCACCGGAAGTCCTCGAGCTCAGCCCGTTTCCTTCGCTGCAAGTGCATTTCCAGTGGTTTCTGACACCGGACGAGCGTTCGCCACTCGTTGGAAGCTTCGGCCATCTTTTGGACCGTTTTGGGTCGCACCACAGTTCTCCCTCCAACGAGCTCGCTTCCCGACCTATACCTCCGGAAAACGTGTCAGGGAGCATGCCAGGAGTGTGGGTTGAAGTCCTCGGAGCACGAGACCCGAAGATCGAAAGACTTATGACCAATACGGAGCAAAGGGAAGAAACCGTCGGGGGACCGCTTTTTACCCCAGGACGAGAAAACTGAGTCCGGGGCATTCCCGCTCGCGTTTTCTTGGGACGAGCACCGGAAGTCCTCGAGCTCAGCCCGTTTCCTTCGCTGCAAGTGCATTTCCAGTGGTTTCTGACACCGGACGAGCGTTCGCCACTCGTTGGAAGCTTCGGCCATCTTTTGGACCGTTTTGGGTCGCACCACAGTTCTCCCTCCAACGAGCTCGCTTCCCGACCTATACCTCCGGAAAACGTGTCAGGGAGCATGCCAGGAGTGTGGGTTGAAGTCCTCGGAGCACGAGACCCGAAGATCGAAAGACTTATGACCAATACGGAGCAAAGGGAAGAAACCGTCGGGGGACCGCTTTTTACCCCAGGACGAGAAAACTGAGTCCGGGGCATTCCCGCTCGCGTTTTCTTGGGACGAGCACCGGAAGTCCTCGAGCTCAGCCCGTTTCCTTCGCTGCAAGTGCATTTCCAGTGGTTTCTGACACCGGACGAGCGTTCGCCACTCGTTGGAAGCTTCGGCCATCTTTTGGACCGTTTTGGGTCGCACCACAGTTCTCCCTCCAACGAGCTCGCTTCCCGACCTATACCTCCGGAAAACGTGTCAGGGAGCATGCCAGGAGTGTGGGTTGAAGTCCTCGGAGCACGAGACCCGAAGATCGAAAGACTTATGACCAATACGGAGCAAAGGGAAGAAACCGTCGGGGGACCGCTTTTTACCCCAGGACGAGAAAACTGAGTCCGGGGCATTCCCGCTCGCGTTTTCTTGGGACGAGCACCGGAAGTCCTCGAGCTCAGCCCGTTTCCTTCGCTGCAAGTGCATTTCCAGTGGTTTCTGACACCGGACGAGCGTTCGCCACTCGTTGGAAGCTTCGGCCATCTTTTGGACCGTTTTGGGTCGCACCACAGTTCTCCCTCCAACGAGCTCGCTTCCCGACCTATACCTCCGGAAAACGTGTCAGGGAGCATGCCAGGAGTGTGGGTTGAAGTCCTCGGAGCACGAGACCCGAAGATCGAAAGACTTATGACCAATACGGAGCAAAGGGAAGAAACCGTCGGGGGACCGCTTTTTACCCCAGGACGAGAAAACTGAGTCCGGGGCATTCCCGCTCGCGTTTTCTTGGGACGAGCACCGGAAGTCCTCGAGCTCAGCCCGTTTCCTTCGCTGCAAGTGCATTTCCAGTGGTTTCTGACACCGGACGAGCGTTCGCCACTCGTTGGAAGCTTCGGCCATCTTTTGGACCGTTTTGGGTCGCACCACAGTTCTCCCTCCAACGAGCTCGCTTCCCGACCTATACCTCCGGAAAACGTGTCAGGGAGCATGCCAGGAGTGTGGGTTGAAGTCCTCGGAGCACGAGACCCGAAGATCGAAAGACTTATGACCAATACGGAGCAAAGGGAAGAAACCGTCGGGGGACCGCTTTTTACCCCAGGACGAGAAAACTGAGTCCGGGGCATTCCCGCTCGCGTTTTCTTGGGACGAGCACCGGAAGTCCTCGAGCTCAGCCCGTTTCCTTCGCTGCAAGTGCATTTCCAGTGGTTTCTGACACCGGACGAGCGTTCGCCACTCGTTGGAAGCTTCGGCCATCTTTTGGACCGTTTTGGGTCGCACCACAGTTCTCCCTCCAACGAGCTCGCTTCCCGACCTATACCTCCGGAAAACGTGTCAGGGAGCATGCCAGGAGTGTGGGTTGAAGTCCTCGGAGCACGAGACCCGAAGATCGAAAGACTTATGACCAATACGGAGCAAAGGGAAGTCAGCTCAGCCCGTTTCCTTCGCTGCAAGTGCATTTCCAGTGGTTTCTGACACCGGACGAGCGTTCGCCACTCGTTGGAAGCTTCGGCCATCATTTTGGACCGTTTTGGGTCGCACCACAGTTCTCCCTCCAACGAGCTCGCTTCCCCGACCTATACCTCCGGAAAACGTGTCAGGGGAGCATGCCAGGAGTGTGGGTTGAAGTCCTCGGAGCACGAGACCCGAAGATCGAAAGACTTATGACCAATACGGAGCAAAGGGAAAGAAACCGTCGGGGGGACCGCTTTTTACCCCAGGACGAGAAAACTGAGTCCGGGGCATTCCCCGCTCGCGTTTTCTTGGGACGAGCACCGGAAGTCCTCGAGCTCAGGCCCGTTTCCCTTCGCTGCAAGTGCATTTCCAGTTGTTTCTGACACCCGGACGAGCGTTCGCCACTCGTTGGGCTGCAAGTGCATTTCCAGTGGTTTCTGACACCGGACGAGCGTTCGCCACTCGTTGGAAGCTTCGGCCATCTTTTGGACCGTTTTGGGTCGCACCACAGTTCTCCCTCCAACGAGCTCGCTTCCCGACCTATACCTCCGGAAAACGTGTCAGGGAGCATGCCAGGAGTGTGGGTTGAAGTCCTCGGAGCACGAGACCCGAAGATCGAAAGACTTATGACCAATACGGAGCAAAGGGAAGAAACCGTCGGGGGACCGCTTTTTACCCCAGGACGAGAAAACTGAGTCCGGGGCATTCCCGCTCGCGTTTTCTTGGGACGAGCACCGGAAGTCCTCGAGCTCAGCCCGTTTCCTTCGCTGCAAGTGCATTTCCAGTGGTTTCTGACACCGGACGAGCGTTCGCCACTCGTTGGAAGCTTCGGCCATCTTTTGGACCGTTTTGGGTCGCACCACAGTTCTCCCTCCAACGAGCTCGCTTCCCGACCTATACCTCCGGAAAACGTGTCAGGGAGCATGCCAGGAGTGTGGGTTGAAGTCCTCGGAGCACGAGACCCGAAGATCGAAAGACTTATGACCAATACGGAGCAAAGGGAAGAAACCGTCGGGGGACCGCTTTTTACCCCAGGACGAGAAAACTGAGTCCGGGGCATTCCCGCTCGCGTTTTCTTGGGACGAGCACCGGAAGTCCTCGAGCTCAGCCCGTTTCCTTCGCTGCAAGTGCATTTCCAGTGGTTTCTGACACCGGACGAGCGTTCGCCACTCGTTGGAAGCTTCGGCCATCTTTTGGACCGTTTTGGGTCGCACCACAGTTCTCCCTCCAACGAGCTCGCTTCCCGACCTATACCTCCGGAAAACGTGTCAGGGAGCATGCCAGGAGTGTGGGTTGAAGTCCTCGGAGCACGAGACCCGAAGATCGAAAGACTTATGACCAATACGGAGCAAAGGGAAGAAACCGTCGGGGGACCGCTTTTTACCCCAGGACGAGAAAACTGAGTCCGGGGCATTCCCGCTCGCGTTTTCTTGGGACGAGCACCGGAAGTCCTCGAGCTCAGCCCGTTTCCTTCGCTGCAAGTGCATTTCCAGTGGTTTCTGACACCGGACGAGCGTTCGCCACTCGTTGGAAGCTTCGGCCATCTTTTGGACCGTTTTGGGTCGCACCACAGTTCTCCCTCCAACGAGCTCGCTTCCCGACCTATACCTCCGGAAAACGTGTCAGGGAGCATGCCAGGAGTGTGGGTTGAAGTCCTCGGAGCACGAGACCCGAAGATCGAAAGACTTATGACCAATACGGAGCAAAGGGAAGAAACCGTCGGGGGACCGCTTTTTACCCCAGGACGAGAAAACTGAGTCCGGGGCATTCCCGCTCGCGTTTTCTTGGGACGAGCACCGGAAGTCCTCGAGCTCAGCCCGTTTCCTTCGCTGCAAGTGCATTTCCAGTGGTTTCTGACACCGGACGAGCGTTCGCCACTCGTTGGAAGCTTCGGCCATCTTTTGGACCGTTTTGGGTCGCACCACAGTTCTCCCTCCAACGAGCTCGCTTCCCGACCTATACCTCCGGAAAACGTGTCAGGGAGCATGCCAGGAGTGTGGGTTGAAGTCCTCGGAGCACGAGACCCGAAGATCGAAAGACTTATGACCAATACGGAGCAAAGGGAAGAAACCGTCGGGGGACCGCTTTTTACCCCAGGACGAGAAAACTGAGTCCGGGGCATTCCCGCTCGCGTTTTCTTGGGACGAGCACCGGAAGTCCTCGAGCTCAGCCCGTTTCCTTCGCTGCAAGTGCATTTCCAGTGGTTTCTGACACCGGACGAGCGTTCGCCACTCGTTGGAAGCTTCGGCCATCTTTTGGACCGTTTTGGGTCGCACCACAGTTCTCCCTCCAACGAGCTCGCTTCCCGACCTATACCTCCGGAAAACGTGTCAGGGAGCATGCCAGGAGTGTGGGTTGAAGTCCTCGGAGCACGAGACCCGAAGATCGAAAGACTTATGACCAATACGGAGCAAAGGGAAGAAACCGTCGGGGGACCGCTTTTTACCCCAGGACGAGAAAACTGAGTCCGGGGCATTCCCGCTCGCGTTTTCTTGGGACGAGCACCGGAAGTCCTCGAGCTCAGCCCGTTTCCTTCGCTGCAAGTGCATTTCCAGTGGTTTCTGACACCGGACGAGCGTTCGCCACTCGTTGGAAGCTTCGGCCATCTTTTGGACCGTTTTGGGTCGCACCACAGTTCTCCCTCCAACGAGCTCGCTTCCCGACCTATACCTCCGGAAAACGTGTCAGGGAGCATGCCAGGAGTGTGGGTTGAAGTCCTCGGAGCACGAGACCCGAAGATCGAAAGACTTATGACCAATACGGAGCAAAGGGAAGAAACCGTCGGGGGACCGCTTTTTACCCCAGGACGAGAAAACTTGAGTCCGGGGCATTCCCGCTCGCGTTTTCTTGGGACGAGCACCGGAAGTCCTCGAGCTCAGCCCGTTTCCTTCGCTGCAAGTGCATTTCCAGTGGTTTCTGACACCGGACGAGCGTTCGCCACTCGTTGGAAGCTTCGGCCATCTTTTGGACCGTTTTGGGTCGCACCACAGTTCTCCCTCCAACGAGCTCGCTTCCCGACCTATACCTCCGGAAAACGTGTCAGGGAGCATGCCAGGAGTGTGGGTTGAAGTCCTCGGAGCACGAGACCCGAAGATCGAAAGACTTATGACCAATACGGAGCAAAGGGAAGAAACCGTCGGGGGACCGCTTTTTACCCCAGGACGAGAAAACTGAGTCCGGGGCATTCCCGCTCGCGTTTTCTTGGGACGAGCACCGGAAGTCCTCGAGCTCAGCCCGTTTCCTTCGCTGCAAGTGCATTTCCAGTGGTTTCTGACACCGGACGAGCGTTCGCCACTCGTTGGAAGCTTCGGCCATCTTTTGGACCGTTTTGGGTCGCACCACAGTTCTCCCTCCAACGAGCTCGCTTCCCGACCTATACCTCCGGAAAACGTGTCAGGGAGCATGCCAGGAGTGTGGGTTGAAGTCCTCGGAGCACGAGACCCGAAGATCGAAAGACTTATGACCAATACGGAGCAAAGGGAAGAAACCGTCGGGGGACCGCTTTTTACCCCAGGACGAGAAAACTGAGTCCGGGGCATTCCCGCTCGCGTTTTCTTGGGACGAGCACCGGAAGTCCTCGAGCTCAGCCCGTTTCCTTCGCTGCAAGTGCATTTCCAGTGGTTTCTGACACCGGACGAGCGTTCGCCACTCGTTGGAAGCTTCGGCCATCTTTTGGACCGTTTTGGGTCGCACCACAGTTCTCCCTCCAACGAGCTCGCTTCCCGACCTATACCTCCGGAAAACGTGTCAGGGAGCATGCCAGGAGTGTGGGTTGAAGTCCTCGGAGCACGAGACCCGAAGATCGAAAGACTTATGACCAATACGGAGCAAAGGGAAGAAACCGTCGGGGGACCGCTTTTTACCCCAGGACGAGAAAACTGAGTCCGGGGCATTCCCGCTCGCGTTTTCTTGGGACGAGCACCGGAAGTCCTCGAGCTCAGCCCGTTTCCTTCGCTGCAAGTGCATTTCCAGTGGTTTCTGACACCGGACGAGCGTTCGCCACTCGTTGGAAGCTTCGGCCATCTTTTGGACCGTTTTGGGTCGCACCACAGTTCTCCCTCCAACGAGCTCGCTTCCCGACCTATACCTCCGGAAAACGTGTCAGGGAGCATGCCAGGAGTGTGGGTTGAAGTCCTCGGAGCACGAGACCCGAAGATCGAAAGACTTATGACCAATACGGAGCAAAGGGAAGAAACCGTCGGGGGACCGCTTTTTACCCCAGGACGAGAAAACTGAGTCCGGGGCATTCCCGCTCGCGTTTTCTTGGGACGAGCACCGGAAGTCCTCGAGCTCAGCCCGTTTCCTTCGCTGCAAGTGCATTTCCAGTGGTTTCTGACACCGGACGAGCGTTCGCCACTCGTTGGAAGCTTCGGCCATCTTTTGGACCGTTTTGGGTCGCACCACAGTTCTCCCTCCAACGAGCTCGCTTCCCGACCTATACCTCCGGAAAACGTGTCAGGGAGCATGCCAGGAGTGTGGGTTGAAGTCCTCGGAGCACGAGACCCGAAGATCGAAAGACTTATGACCAATACGGAGCAAAGGGAAGAAACCGTCGGGGGACCGCTTTTTACCCCAGGACGAGAAAACTGAGTCCGGGGCATTCCCGCTCGCGTTTTCTTGGGACGAGCACCGGAAGTCCTCGAGCTCAGCCCGTTTCCTTCGCTGCAAGTGCATTTCCAGTGGTTTCTGACACCGGACGAGCGTTCGCCACTCGTTGGAAGCTTCGGCCATCTTTTGGACCGTTTTGGGTCGCACCACAGTTCTCCCTCCAACGAGCTCGCTTCCCGACCTATACCTCCGGAAAACGTGTCAGGGAGCATGCCAGGAGTGTGGGTTGAAGTCCTCGGAGCACGAGACCCGAAGATCGAAAGACTTATGACCAATACGGAGCAAAGGGAAGAAACCGTCGGGGGACCGCTTTTTACCCCAGGACGAGAAAACTGAGTCCGGGGCATTCCCGCTCGCGTTTTCTTGGGACGAGCACCGGAAGTCCTCGAGCTCAGCCCGTTTCCTTCGCTGCAAGTGCATTTCCAGTGGTTTCTGACACCGGACGAGCGTTCGCCACTCGTTGGAAGCTTCGGCCATCTTTTGGACCGTTTTGGGTCGCACCACAGTTCTCCCTCCAACGAGCTCGCTTCCCGACCTATACCTCCGGAAAACGTGTCAGGGAGCATGCCAGGAGTGTGGGTTGAAGTCCTCGGAGCACGAGACCCGAAGATCGAAAGACTTATGACCAATACGGAGCAAAGGGAAGAAACCGTCGGGGGACCGCTTTTTACCCCAGGACGAGAAAACTGACGTCCGGGGCATTCCCGCTCGCGTTTTCTTGGGACGAGCACCGGAAGTCCTCGAGCTCAGCCCGTTTCCTTCGCTGCAAGTGCATTTCCAGTGGTTTCTGACACCGGACGAGCGTTCGCCACTCGTTGGAAGCTTCGGCCATCTTTTGGACCGTTTTGGGTCGCACCACAGTTCTCCCTCCAACGAGCTCGCTTCCCGACCTATACCTCCGGAAAACGTGTCAGGGAGCATGCCAGGAGTGTGGGTTGAAGTCCTCGGAGCACGAGACCCGAAGATCGAAAGACTTATGACCAATACGGAGCAAAGGGAAGAAACCGTCGGGGGACCGCTTTTTACCCCAGGACGAGAAAACTGAGTCCGGGGCATTCCCGCTCGCGTTTTCTTGGGACGAGCACCGGAAGTCCTCGAGCTCAGCCCGTTTCCTTCGCTGCAAGTGCATTTCCAGTGGTTTCTGACACCGGACGAGCGTTCGCCACTCGTTGGAAGCTTCGGCCATCTTTTGGACCGTTTTGGGTCGCACCACAGTTCTCCCTCCAACGAGCTCGCTTCCCGACCTATACCTCCGGAAAACGTGTCAGGGAGCATGCCAGGAGTGTGGGTTGAAGTCCTCGGAGCACGAGACCCGAAGATCGAAAGACTTATGACCAATACGGAGCAAAGGGAAGAAACCGTCGGGGGACCGCTTTTTACCCCAGGACGAGAAAACTGAGTCCGGGGCATTCCCGCTCGCGTTTTCTTGGGACGAGCACCGGAAGTCCTCGAGCTCAGCCCGTTTCCTTCGCTGCAAGTGCATTTCCAGTGGTTTCTGACACCGGACGAGCGTTCGCCACTCGTTGGAAGCTTCGGCCATCTTTTGGACCGTTTTGGGTCGCACCACAGTTCTCCCTCCAACGAGCTCGCTTCCCGACCTATACCTCCGGAAAACGTGTCAGGGAGCATGCCAGGAGTGTGGGTTGAAGTCCTCGGAGCACGAGACCCGAAGATCGAAAGACTTATGACCAATACGGAGCAAAGGGAAGAAACCGTCGGGGGACCGCTTTTTACCCCAGGACGAGAAAACTGAGTCCGGGGCATTCCCGCTCGCGTTTTCTTGGGACGAGCACCGGAAGTCCTCGAGCTCAGCCCGTTTCCTTCGCTGCAAGTGCATTTCCAGTGGTTTCTGACACCGGACGAGCGTTCGCCACTCGTTGGAAGCTTCGGCCATCTTTTGGACCGTTTTGGGTCGCACCACAGTTCTCCCTCCAACGAGCTCGCTTCCCGACCTATACCTCCGGAAAACGTGTCAGGGAGCATGCCAGGAGTGTGGGTTGAAGTCCTCGGAGCACGAGACCCGAAGATCGAAAGACTTATGACCAATACGGAGCAAAGGGAAGAAACCGTCGGGGGACCGCTTTTTACCCCAGGACGAGAAAACTGAGTCCGGGGCATTCCCGCTCGCGTTTTCTTGGGACGAGCACCGGAAGTCCTCCAGCCCGTTTCCTTCGCTGCAAGTGCATTTCCAGTGGTTTCTGACACCGGACGAGCGTTCGCCACTCGTTGGAAGCTTCGGCCATCTTTTGGACCGTTTTGGGTCGCACCACAGTTCTCCCTCCAACGAGCTCGCTTCCCGACCTATACCTCCGGAAAAACGTGTCAGGGAGCATGCCAGGAGTGTGGGTTGAAGTCCTCGGAGCACGAGACCCGAAGATCGAAAGACTTATGACCAATACGGAGCAAAGGGAAGAAACCGTCGGGGGACCGCTTTTTACCCCAGGACGAGAAAACTGAGTCCGGGGCATTCCCGCTCGCGTTTTCTTGGGACGAGCACCGGAAGTCCTCGAGCTCAGCCCGTTTCCTTCGCTGCAAGTGCATTTCCAGTGGTTTCTGACACCGGACGAGCGTTCGCCACTCGTTGGAAGCTTCGGCCATCTTTTGGACCGTTTTGGGTCGCACCACAGTTCTCCCTCCAACGAGCTCGCTTCCCGACCTATACCTCCGGAAAACGTGTCAGGGAGCATGCCAGGAGTGTGGGTTGAAGTCCTCGGAGCACGAGACCCGAAGATCGAAAGACTTATGACCAATACGGAGCAAAGGGAAGAAACCGTCGGGGGACCGCTTTTTACCCCAGGACGAGAAAACTGAGTCCGGGGCATTCCCGCTCGCGTTTTCTTGGGACGAGCACCGGAAGTCCTCGAGCTCAGCCCGTTTCCTTCGCTGCAAGTGCATTTCCAGTGGTTTCTGACACCGGACGAGCGTTCGCCACTCGTTGGAAGCTTCGGCCATCTTTTGGACCGTTTTGGGTCGCACCACAGTTCTCCCTCCAACGAGCTCGCTTCCCGACCTATACCTCCGAGAAAACGTGTCAGGGAGCATGCCAGGAGTGTGGGTTGAAGTCCTCGGAGCAAGAGACCCGAAGATCGAAAGACTTATGACCAATACGGAGCAAAGGGAAGAAACCGTCGGGGGACCGCTTTTTACCCCAGGACGAGAAAACTGAGTCCGGGGCATTCCCGCTCGCGTTTTCTTGGGACGAGCACCGGAAGTCCTCGAGCTCAGCCCGTTTCCTTCGCTGCAAGTGCATTTCCAGTGGTTTCTGACACCGGACGAGCGTTCGCCACTCGTTGGAAGCTTCGGCCATCTTTTGGACCGTTTTGGGTCGCACCACAGTTCTCCCTCCAACGAGCTCGCTTCCCGACCTATACCTCCGGAAAACGTGTCAGGGAGCATGCCAGGAGTGTGGGTTGAAGTCCTCGGAGCACGAGACCCGAAGATCGAAAGACTTATGACCAATACGGAGCAAAGGGAAGAAACCGTCGGGGGACCGCTTTTTACCCCAGGACGAGAAAACTGAGTCCGGGGCATTCCCGCTCGCGTTTTCTTGGGACGAGCACCGGAAGTCCTCGAGCTCAGCCCGTTTCCTTCGCTGCAAGTGCATTTCCAGTGGTTTCTGACACCGGACGAGCGTTCGCCACTCGTTGGAAGCTTCGGCCATCTTTTGGACCGTTTTGGGTCGCACCACAGTTCTCCCTCCAACGAGCTCGCTTCCCGACCTATACCTCCGGAAAACGTGTCAGGGAGCATGCCAGGAGTGTGGGTTGAAGTCCTCGGAGCACGAGACCCGAAGATCGAAAGACTTATGACCAATACGGAGCAAAGGGAAGAAACCGTCGGGGGACCGCTTTTTACCCCAGGACGAGAAAACTGAGTCCGGGGCATTCCCGCTCGCGTTTTCTTGGGACGAGCACCGGAAGTCCTCGAGCTCAGCCCGTTTCCTTCGCTGCAAGTGCATTTCCAGTGGTTTCTGACACCGGACGAGCGTTCGCCACTCGTTGGAAGCTTCGGCCATCTTTTGGACCGTTTTGGGTCGCACCACAGTTCTCCCTCCAACGAGCTCGCTTCCCGACCTATACCTCCGGAAAACGTGTCAGGGAGCATGCCAGGAGTGTGGGTTGAAGTCCTCGGAGCACGAGACCCGAAGATCGAAAGACTTATGACCAATACGGAGCAAAGGGAAGAAACCGTCGGGGGACCGCTTTTTACCCCAGGACGAGAAAACTGAGTCCGGGGCATTCCCGCTCGCGTTTTCTTGGGACGAGCACCGGAAGTCCTCGAGCTCAGCCCGTTTCCTTCGCTGCAAGTGCATTTCCAGTGGTTTCTGACACCGGACGAGCGTTCGCCACTCGTTGGAAGCTTCGGCCATCTTTTGGACCGTTTTGGGTCGCACCACAGTTCTCCCTCCAACGAGCTCGCTTCCCGACCTATACCTCCGGAAAACGTGTCAGGGAGCATGCCAGGAGTGTGGGTTGAAGTCCTCGGAGCACGAGACCCGAAGATCGAAAGACTTATGACCAATACGGAGCAAAGGGAAGAAACCGTCGGGGGACCGCTTTTTACCCCAGGACGAGAAAACTGAGTCCGGGGCATTCCCGCTCGCGTTTTCTTGGGACGAGCACCGGAAGTCCTCGAGCTCAGCCCGTTTCCTTCGCTGCAAGTGCATTTCCAGTGGTTTCTGACACCGGACGAGCGTTCGCCACTCGTTGGAAGCTTCGGCCATCTTTTGGACCGTTTTGGGTCGCACCACAGTTCTCCCTCCAACGAGCTCGCTTCCCGACCTATACCTCCGGAAAACGTGTCAGGGAGCATGCCAGGAGTGTGGGTTGAAGTCCTCGGAGCACGAGACCCGAAGATCGAAAGACTTATGACCAATACGGAGCAAAGGGAAGAAACCGTCGGGGGACCGCTTTTTACCCCAGGACGAGAAAACTGAGTCCGGGGCATTCCCGCTCGCGTTTTCTTGGGACGAGCACCGGAAGTCCTCGAGCTCAGCCCGTTTCCTTCGCTGCAAGTGCATTTCCAGTGGTTTCTGACACCGGACGAGCGTTCGCCACTCGTTGGAAGCTTCGGCCATCTTTTGGACCGTTTTGGGTCGCACCACAGTTCTCCCTCCAACGAGCTCGCTTCCCGACCTATACCTCCGGAAAACGTGTCAGGGAGCATGCCAGGAGTGTGGGTTGAAGTCCTCGGAGCACGAGACCCGAAGATCGAAAGACTTATGACCAATACGGAGCAAAGGGAAGAAACCGTCGGGGGACCGCTTTTTACCCCAGGACGAGAAAACTGAGTCCGGGGCATTCCCGCTCGCGTTTTCTTGGGACGAGCACCGGAAGTCCTCGAGCTCAGCCCGTTTCCTTCGCTGCAAGTGCATTTCCAGTGGTTTCTGACACCGGACGAGCGTTCGCCACTCGTTGGAAGCTTCGGCCATCTTTTGGACCGTTTTGGGTCGCACCACAGTTCTCCCTCCAACGAGCTCGCTTCCCGACCTATACCTCCGGAAAACGTGTCAGGGAGCATGCCAGGAGTGTGGGTTGAAGTCCTCGGAGCACGAGACCCGAAGATCGAAAGACTTATGACCAATACGGAGCAAAGGGAAGAAACCGTCGGGGGACCGCTTTTTACCCCAGGACGAGAAAACTGAGTCCGGGGCATTCCCGCTCGCGTTTTCTTGGGACGAGCACCGGAAGTCCTCGAGCTCAGCCCGTTTCCTTCGCTGCAAGTGCATTTCCAGTGGTTTCTGACACCGGACGAGCGTTCGCCACTCGTTGGAAGCTTCGGCCATCTTTTGGACCGTTTTGGGTCGCACCACAGTTCTCCCTCCAACGAGCTCGCTTCCCGACCTATACCTCCGGAAAACGTGTCAGGGAGCATGCCAGGAGTGTGGGTTGAAGTCCTCGGAGCACGAGACCCGAAGATCGAAAGACTTATGACCAATACGGAGCAAAGGGAAGAAACCGTCGGGGGACCGCTTTTTACCCCAGGACGAGAAAACTGAGTCCGGGGCATTCCCGCTCGCGTTTTCTTGGGACGAGCACCGGAAGTCCTCGAGCTCAGCCCGTTTCCTTCGCTGCAAGTGCATTTCCAGTGGTTTCTGACACCGGACGAGCGTTCGCCACTCGTTGGAAGCTTCGGCCATCTTTTGGACCGTTTTGGGTCGCACCACAGTTCTCCCTCCAACGAGCTCGCTTCCCGACCTATACCTCCGGAAAACGTGTCAGGGAGCATGCCAGGAGTGTGGGTTGAAGTCCTCGGAGCACGAGACCCGAAGATCGAAAGACTTATGACCAATACGGAGCAAAGGGAAGAAACCGTCGGGGGACCGCTTTTTACCCCAGGACGAGAAAACTGAGTCCGGGGCATTCCCGCTCGCGTTTTCTTGGGACGAGCACCGGAAGTCCTCGAGCTCAGCCCGTTTCCTTCGCTGCAAGTGCATTTCCAGTGGTTTCTGACACCGGACGAGCGTTCGCCACTCGTTGGAAGCTTCGGCCATCTTTTGGACCGTTTTGGGTCGCACCACAGTTCTCCCTCCAACGAGCTCGCTTCCCGACCTATACCTCCGGAAAACGTGTCAGGGAGCATGCCAGGAGTGTGGGTTGAAGTCCTCGGAGCACGAGACCCGAAGATCGAAAGACTTATGACCAATACGGAGCAAAGGGAAGAAACCGTCGGGGGACCGCTTTTTACCCCAGGACGAGAAAACTGAGTCCGGGGCATTCCCGCTCGCGTTTTCTTGGGACGAGCACCGGAAGTCCTCGAGCTCAGCCCGTTTCCTTCGCTGCAAGTGCATTTCCAGTGGTTTCTGACACCGGACGAGCGTTCGCCACTCGTTGGAAGCTTCGGCCATCTTTTGGACCGTTTTGGGTCGCACCACAGTTCTCCCTCCAACGAGCTCGCTTCCCGACCTATACCTCCGGAAAACGTGTCAGGGAGCATGCCAGGAGTGTGGGTTGAAGTCCTCGGAGCACGAGACCCGAAGATCGAAAGACTTATGACCAATACGGAGCAAAGGGAAGAAACCGTCGGGGGACCGCTTTTTACCCCAGGACGAGAAAACTGAGTCCGGGGCATTCCCGCTCGCGTTTTCTTGGGACGAGCACCGGAAGTCCTCGAGCTCAGCCCGTTTCCTTCGCTGCAAGTGCATTTCCAGTGGTTTCTGACACCGGACGAGCGTTCGCCACTCGTTGGAAGCTTCGGCCATCTTTTGGACCGTTTTGGGTCGCACCACAGTTCTCCCTCCAACGAGCTCGCTTCCCGACCTATACCTCCGGAAAACGTGTCAGGGAGCATGCCAGGAGTGTGGGTTGAAGTCCTCGGAGCACGAGACCCGAAGATCGAAAGACTTATGACCAATACGGAGCAAAGGGAAGAAACCGTCGGGGGACCGCTTTTTACCCCAGGACGAGAAAACTGAGTCCGGGGCATTCCCGCTCGCGTTTTCTTGGGACGAGCACCGGAAGTCCTCGAGCTCAGCCCGTTTCCTTCGCTGCAAGTGCATTTCCAGTGGTTTCTGACACCGGACGAGCGTTCGCCACTCGTTGGAAGCTTCGGCCATCTTTTGGACCGTTTTGGGTCGCACCACAGTTCTCCCTCCAACGAGCTCGCTTCCCGACCTATACCTCCGGAAAACGTGTCAGGGAGCATGCCAGGAGTGTGGGTTGAAGTCCTCGGAGCACGAGACCCGAAGATCGAAAGACTTATGACCAATACGGAGCAAAGGGAAGAAACCGTCGGGGGACCGCTTTTTACCCCAGGACGAGAAAACTGAGTCCGGGGCATTCCCGCTCGCGTTTTCTTGGGACGAGCACCGGAAGTCCTCGAGCTCAGCCCGTTTCCTTCGCTGCAAGTGCATTTCCAGTGGTTTCTGACACCGGACGAGCGTTCGCCACTCGTTGGAAGCTTCGGCCATCTTTTGGACCGTTTTGGGTCGCACCACAGTTCTCCCTCCAACGAGCTCGCTTCCCGACCTATACCTCCGGAAAACGTGTCAGGGAGCATGCCAGGAGTGTGGGTTGAAGTCCTCGGAGCACGAGACCCCGAAGATCGAAAGACTTATGACCAATACGGAGCAAAGGGAAGAAACCGTCGGGGGACCGCTTTTTACCCCAGGACGAGAAAACTGAGTCCGGGGCATTCCCGCTCGCGTTTTCTTGGGACGAGCACCGGAAGTCCTCGAGCTCAGCCCGTTTCCTTCGCTGCAAGTGCATTTCCAGTGGTTTCTGACACCGGACGAGCGTTCGCCACTCGTTGGAAGCTTCGGCCATCTTTTGGACCGTTTTGGGTCGCACCACAGTTCTCCCTCCAACGAGCTCGCTTCCCGACCTATACCTCCGGAAAACGTGTCAGGGAGCATGCCAGGAGTGTGGGTTGAAGTCCTCGGAGCACGAGACCCGAAGATCGAAAGACTTATGACCAATACGGAGCAAAGGGAAGAAACCGTCGGGGGACCGCTTTTTACCCCAGGACGAGAAAACTGAGTCCGGGGCATTCCCGCTCGCGTTTTCTTGGGACGAGCACCGGAAGTCCTCGAGCTCAGCCCGTTTCCTTCGCTGCAAGTGCATTTCCAGTGGTTTCTGACACCGGACGAGCGTTCGCCACTCGTTGGAAGCTTCGGCCATCTTTTGGACCGTTTTGGGTCGCACCACAGTTCTCCCTCCAACGAGCTCGCTTCCCGACCTATACCTCCGGAAAACGTGTCAGGGAGCATGCCAGGAGTGTGGGTTGAAGTCCTCGGAGCACGAGACCCGAAGATCGAAAGACTTATGACCAATACGGAGCAAAGGGAAGAAACCGTCGGGGGACCGCTTTTTACCCCAGGACGAGAAAACTGAGTCCGGGGGCATTCCCGCTCGCGTTTTCTTGGGACGAGCACCGGAAGTCCTCGAGCTCAGCCCGTTTCCTTCGCTGCAAGTGCATTTCCAGTGGTTTCTGACACCGGACGAGCGTTCGCCACTCGTTGGAAGCTTCGGCCATCTTTTGGACCGTTTTGGGTCGCACCACAGTTCTCCCTCCAACGAGCTCGCTTCCCGACCTATACCTCCGGAAAACGTGTCAGGGAGCATGCCAGGAGTGTGGGTTGAAGTCCTCGGAGCACGAGACCCGAAGATCGAAAGACTTATGACCAATACGGAGCAAAGGGAAGAAACCGTCGGGGGACCGCTTTTTACCCCAGGACGAGAAAACTGAGTCCGGGGCATTCCCGCTCGCGTTTTCTTGGGACGAGCACCGGAAGTCCTCGAGCTCAGCCCGTTTCCTTCGCTGCAAGTGCATTTCCAGTGGTTTCTGACACCGGACGAGCGTTCGCCACTCGTTGGAAGCTTCGGCCATCTTTTGGACCGTTTTGGGTCGCACCACAGTTCTCCCTCCAACGAGCTCGCTTCCCGACCTATACCTCCGGAAAACGTGTCAGGGAGCATGCCAGGAGTGTGGGTTGAAGTCCTCGGAGCACGAGACCCGAAGATCGAAAGACTTATGACCAATACGGAGCAAAGGGAAGAAACCGTCGGGGGACCGCTTTTTACCCCAGGACGAGAAAACTGAGTCCGGGGCATTCCCGCTCGCGTTTTCTTGGGACGAGCACCGGAAGTCCTCGAGCTCAGCCCGTTTCCTTCGCTGCAAGTGCATTTCCAGTGGTTTCTGACACCGGACGAGCGTTCGCCACTCGTTGGAAGCTTCGGCCATCTTTTGGACCGTTTTGGGTCGCACCACAGTTCTCCCTCCAACGAGCTCGCTTCCCGACCTATACCTCCGGAAAACGTGTCAGGGAGCATGCCAGGAGTGTGGGTTGAAGTCCTCGGAGCACGAGACCCGAAGATCGAAAGACTTATGACCAATACGGAGCAAAGGGAAGAAACCGTCGGGGGACCGCTTTTTACCCCAGGACGAGAAAACTGAGTCCGGGGCATTCCCGCTCGCGTTTTCTTGGGACGAGCACCGGAAGTCCTCGAGCTCAGCCCGTTTCCTTCGCTGCAAGTGCATTTCCAGTGGTTTCTGACACCGGACGAGCGTTCGCCACTCGTTGGAAGCTTCGGCCATCTTTTGGACCGTTTTGGGTCGCACCACAGTTCTCCCTCCAACGAGCTCGCTTCCCGACCTATACCTCCGGAAAACGTGTCAGGGAGCATGCCAGGAGTGTGGGTTGAAGTCCTCGGAGCACGAGACCCGAAGATCGAAAGACTTATGACCAATACGGAGCAAAGGGAAGAAACCGTCGGGGGACCGCTTTTTACCCCAGGACGAGAAAACTGAGTCCGGGGCATTCCCGCTCGCGTTTTCTTGGGACGAGCACCGGAAGTCCTCGAGCTCAGCCCGTTTCCTTCGCTGCAAGTGCATTTCCAGTGGTTTCTGACACCGGACGAGCGTTCGCCACTCGTTGGAAGCTTCGGCCATCTTTTGGACCGTTTTGGGTCGCACCACAGTTCTCCCTCCAACGAGCTCGCTTCCCGACCTATACCTCCGGAAAACGTGTCAGGGAGCATGCCAGGAGTGTGGGTTGAAGTCCTCGGAGCACGAGACCCGAAGATCGAAAGACTTATGACCAATACGGAGCAAAGGGAAGAAACCGTCGGGGGACCGCTTTTTACCCCAGGACGAGAAAACTGAGTCCGGGGCATTCCCGCTCGCGTTTTCTTGGGACGAGCACCGGAAGTCCTCGAGCTCAGCCCGTTTCCTTCGCTGCAAGTGCATTTCCAGTGGTTTCTGACACCCGGACGAGCGTTCGCCACTCGTTGGAAGCTTCGGCCATCTTTTGGACCGTTTTGGGTCGCACCACAGTTCTCCCTCCAACGAGCTCGCTTCCCGACCTATACCTCCGGAAAACGTGTCAGGGAGCATGCCAGGAGTGTGGGTTGAAGTCCTCGGAGCACGAGACCCGAAGATCGAAAGACTTATGACCAATACGGAGCAAAGGGAAGAAACCGTCGGGGGACCGCTTTTTACCCCAGGACGAGAAAACTGAGTCCGGGGCATTCCCGCTCGCGTTTTCTTGGGACGAGCACCGGAAGTCCTCGAGCTCAGCCCGTTTCCTTCGCTGCAAGTGCATTTCCAGTGGTTTCTGACACCGGACGAGCGTTCGCCACTCGTTGGAAGCTTCGGCCATCTTTTGGACCGTTTTGGGTCGCACCACAGTTCTCCCTCCAACGAGCTCGCTTCCCGACCTATACCTCCGGAAAACGTGTCAGGGAGCATGCCAGGAGTGTGGGTTGAAGTCCTCGGAGCACGAGACCCGAAGATCGAAAGACTTATGACCAATACGGAGCAAAGGGAAGAAACCGTCGGGGGACCGCTTTTTACCCCAGGACGAGAAAACTGAGTCCGGGGCATTCCCGCTCGCGTTTTCTTGGGACGAGCACCGGAAGTCCTCGAGCTCAGCCCGTTTCCTTCGCTGCAAGTGCATTTCCAGTGGTTTCTGACACCGGACGAGCGTTCGCCACTCGTTGGAAGCTTCGGCCATCTTTTGGACCGTTTTGGGTCGCACCACAGTTCTCCCTCCAACGAGCTCGCTTCCCGACCTATACCTCCGGAAAACGTGTCAGGGAGCATGCCAGGAGTGTGGGTTGAAGTCCTCGGAGCACGAGACCCGAAGATCGAAAGACTTATGACCAATACGGAGCAAAGGGAAGAAACCGTCGGGGGACCGCTTTTTACCCCAGGACGAGAAAACTGAGTCCGGGGCATTCCCGCTCGCGTTTTCTTGGGACGAGCACCGGAAGTCCTCGAGCTCAGCCCGTTTCCTTCGCTGCAAGTGCATTTCCAGTGGTTTCTGACACCGGACGAGCGTTCGCCACTCGTTGGAAGCTTCGGCCATCTTTTGGACCGTTTTGGGTCGCACCACAGTTCTCCCTCCAACGAGCTCGCTTCCCGACCTATACCTCCGGAAAACGTGTCAGGGAGCATGCCAGGAGTGTGGGTTGAAGTCCTCGGAGCACGAGACCCGAAGATCGAAAGACTTATGACCAATACGGAGCAAAGGGAAGAAACCGTCGGGGGACCGCTTTTTACCCCAGGACGAGAAAACTGAGTCCGGGGCATTCCCGCTCGCGTTTTCTTGGGACGAGCACCGGAAGTCCTCGAGCTCAGCCCGTTTCCTTCGCTGCAAGTGCATTTCCAGTGGTTTCTGACACCGGACGAGCGTTCGCCACTCGTTGGAAGCTTCGGCCATCTTTTGGACCGTTTTGGGTCGCACCACAGTTCTCCCTCCAACGAGCTCGCTTCCCGACCTATACCTCCGGAAAACGTGTCAGGGAGCATGCCAGGAGTGTGGGTTGAAGTCCTCGGAGCACGAGACCCGAAGATCGAAAGACTTATGACGCAATACGGAGCAAAGGGAAGAAACCGTCGGGGGACCGCTTTTTACCCCAGGACGAGAAAACTGAGTCCGGGGCATTCCCGCTCGCGTTTTCTTGGGACGAGCACCGGAAGTCCTCGAGCTCAGCCCGTTTCCTTCGCTGCAAGTGCATTTCCAGTGGTTTCTGACACCGGACGAGCGTTCGCCACTCGTTGGAAGCTTCGGCCATCTTTTGGACCGTTTTGGGTCGCACCACAGTTCTCCCTCCAACGAGCTCGCTTCCCGACCTATACCTCCGGAAAACGTGTCAGGGAGCATGCCAGGAGTGTGGGTTGAAGTCCTCGGAGCACGAGACCCGAAGATCGAAAGACTTATGACCAATACGGAGCAAAGGGAAGAAACCGTCGGGGGACCGCTTTTTACCCCAGGACGAGAAAACTGAGTCCGGGGCATTCCCGCTCGCGTTTTCTTGGGACGAGCACCGGAAGTCCTCGAGCTCAGCCCGTTTCCTTCGCTGCAAGTGCATTTCCAGTGGTTTCTGACACCGGACGACGAGCGTTCGCCACTCGTTGGAAGCTTCGGCCATCTTTTGGACCGTTTTGGGTCGCACCACAGTTCTCCCTCCAACGAGCTCGCTTCCCGACCTATACCTCCGGAAAACGTGTCAGGGAGCATGCCAGGAGTGTGGGTTGAAGTCCTCGGAGCACGAGACCCGAAGATCGAAAGACTTATGACCAATACGGAGCAAAGGGAAGAAACCGTCGGGGGACCGCTTTTTACCCCAGGACGAGAAAACTGAGTCCGGGGCATTCCCGCTCGCGTTTTCTTGGGACGAGCACCGGAAGTCCTCGAGCTCAGCCCGTTTCCTTCGCTGCAAGTGCATTTCCAGTGGTTTCTGACACCGGACGAGCGTTCGCCACTCGTTGGAAGCTTCGGCCATCTTTTGGACCGTTTTGGGTCGCACCACAGTTCTCCCTCCAACGAGCTCGCTTCCCGACCTATACCTCCGGAAAACGTGTCAGGGAGCATGCCAGGAGTGTGGGTTGAAGTCCTCGGAGCACGAGACCCGAAGATCGAAAGACTTATGACCAATACGGAGCAAAGGGAAGAAACCGTCGGGGGACCGCTTTTTACCCCAGGACGAGAAAACTGAGTCCGGGGCATTCCCGCTCGCGTTTTCTTGGGACGAGCACCGGAAGTCCTCGAGCTCAGCCCGTTTCCTTCGCTGCAAGTGCATTTCCAGTGGTTTCTGACACCGGACGAGCGTTCGCCACTCGTTGGAAGCTTCGGCCATCTTTTGGACCGTTTTGGGTCGCACCACAGTTCTCCCTCCAACGAGCTCGCTTCCCGACCTATACCTCCGGAAAACGTGTCAGGGAGCATGCCAGGAGTGTGGGTTGAAGTCCTCGGAGCACGAGACCCGAAGATCGAAAGACTTATGACCAATACGGAGCAAAGGGAAGAAACCGTCGGGGGACCGCTTTTTACCCCAGGACGAGAAAACTGAGTCCGGGGCATTCCCGCTCGCGTTTTCTTGGGACGAGCACCGGAAGTCCTCGAGCTCAGCCCGTTTCCTTCGCTGCAAGTGCATTTCCAGTGGTTTCTGACACCGGACGAGCGTTCGCCACTCGTTGGAAGCTTCGGCCATCTTTTGGACCGTTTTGGGTCGCACCACAGTTCTCCCTCCAACGAGCTCGCTTCCCGACCTATACCTCCGGAAAACGTGTCAGGGAGCATGCCAGGAGTGTGGGTTGAAGTCCTCGGAGCACGAGACCCGAAGATCGAAAGACTTATGACCAATACGGAGCAAAGGGAAGAAACCGTCGGGGGACCGCTTTTTACCCCAGGACGAGAAAACTGAGTCCGGGGCATTCCCGCTCGCGTTTTCTTGGGACGAGCACCGGAAGTCCTCGAGCTCAGCCCGTTTCCTTCGCTGCAAGTGCATTTCCAGTGGTTTCTGACACCGGACGAGCGTTCGCCACTCGTTGGAAGCTTCGGCCATCTTTTGGACCGTTTTGGGTCGCACCACAGTTCTCCCTCCAACGAGCTCGCTTCCCGACCTATACCTCCGGAAAACGTGTCAGGGAGCATGCCAGGAGTGTGGGTTGAAGTCCTCGGAGCACGAGACCCGAAGATCGAAAGACTTATGACCAATACGGAGCAAAGGGAAGAAACCGTCGGGGGACCGCTTTTTACCCCAGGACGAGAAAACTGAGTCCGGGGCATTCCCGCTCGCGTTTTCTTGGGACGAGCACCGGAAGTCCTCGAGCTCAGCCCGTTTCCTTCGCTGCAAGTGCATTTCCAGTGGTTTCTGACACCGGACGAGCGTTCGCCACTCGTTGGAAGCTTCGGCCATCTTTTGGACCGTTTTGGGTCGCACCACAGTTCTCCCTCCAACGAGCTCGCTTCCCGACCTATACCTCCGGAAAACGTGTCAGGGAGCATGCCAGGAGTGTGGGTTGAAGTCCTCGGAGCACGAGACCCGAAGATCGAAAGACTTATGACCAATACGGAGCAAAGGGAAGAAACCGTCGGGGGACCGCTTTTTACCCCAGGACGAGAAAACTGAGTCCGGGGCATTCCCGCTCGCGTTTTCTTGGGACGAGCACCGAAAGTCCTCGAGCTCAGCCCGTTTCCTTCGCTGCAAGTGCATTTCCAGTGGTTTCTGACACCGGACGAGCGTTCGCCACTCGTTGGAAGCTCGGCCATCTTTTGGACCGTTTTGGGTCGCACCACAGTTCTCCCTCCAACGAGCTCGCTTCCCGACCTATACCTCCGGAAAACGTGTCAGGGAGCATGCCAGGAGTGTGGGTTGAAGTCCTCGGAGCACGAGACCCGAAGATCGAAAGACTTATGACCAATACGGAGCAAAGGGAAGAAACCGTCGGGGGACCGCTTTTTACCCCAGGACGAGAAAACTGAGTCCGGGGCATTCCCGCTCGCGTTTTCTTGGGACGAGCACCGGAAGTCCTCGAGCTCAGCCCGTTTCCTTCGCTGCAAGTGCATTTCCAGTGGTTTCTGACACCGGACGAGCGTTCGCCACTCGTTGGAAGCTTCGGCCATCTTTTGGACCGTTTTGGGTCGCACCACAGTTCTCCCTCCAACGAGCTCGCTTCCCGACCTATACCTCCGGAAAACGTGTCAGGGAGCATGCCAGGAGTGTGGGTTGAAGTCCTCGGAGCACGAGACCCGAAGATCGAAAGACTTATGACCAATACGGAGCAAAGGGAAGAAACCGTCGGGGGACCGCTTTTTACCCCAGGACGAGAAAACTGAGTCCGGGGCATTCCCGCTCGCGTTTTCTTGGGACGAGCACCGGAAGTCCTCGAGCTCAGCCCGTTTCCTTCGCTGCAAGTGCATTTCCAGTGGTTTCTGACACCGGACGAGCGTTCGCCACTCGTTGGAAGCTTCGGCCATCTTTTGGACCGTTTTGGGTCGCACCACAGTTCTCCCTCCAACGAGCTCGCTTCCCGACCTATACCTCCGGAAAACGTGTCAGGGAGCATGCCAGGAGTGTGGGTTGAAGTCCTCGGAGCACGAGACCCGAAGATCGAAAGACTTATGACCAATACGGAGCAAAGGGAAGAAACCGTCGGGGGACCGCTTTTTACCCCAGGACGAGAAAACTGAGTCCGGGGCATTCCCGCTCGCGTTTTCTTGGGACGAGCACCGGAAGTCCTCGAGCTCAGCCCGTTTCCTTCGCTGCAAGTGCATTTCCAGTGGTTTCTGACACCGGACGAGCGTTCGCCACTCGTTGGAAGCTTCGGCCATCTTTTGGACCGTTTTGGGTCGCACCACAGTTCTCCCTCCAACGAGCTCGCTTCCCGACCTATACCTCCGGAAAACGTGTCAGGGAGCATGCCAGGAGTGTGGGTTGAAGTCCTCGGAGCACGAGACCCGAAGATCGAAAGACTTATGACCAATACGGAGCAAAGGGAAGAAACCGTCGGGGGACCGCTTTTTACCCCAGGACGAGAAAACTGAGTCCGGGGCATTCCCGCTCGCGTTTTCTTGGGACGAGCACCGGAAGTCCTCGAGCTCAGCCCGTTTCCTTCGCTGCAAGTGCATTTCCAGTGGTTTCTGACACCGGACGAGCGTTCGCCACTCGTTGGAAGCTTCGGCCATCTTTTGGACCGTTTTGGGTCGCACCACAGTTCTCCCTCCAACGAGCTCGCTTCCCGACCTATACCTCCGGAAAACGTGTCAGGGAGCATGCCAGGAGTGTGGGTTGAAGTCCTCGGAGCACGAGACCCGAAGATCGAAAGACTTATGACCAATACGGAGCAAAGGGAAGAAACCGTCGGGGGACCGCTTTTTACCCCAGGACGAGAAAACTGAGTCCGGGGCATTCCCGCTCGCGTTTTCTTGGGACGAGCACCGGAAGTCCTCGAGCTCAGCCCGTTTCCTTCGCTGCAAGTGCATTTCCAGTGGTTTCTGACACCGGACGAGCGTTCGCCACTCGTTGGAAGCTTCGGCCATCTTTTGGACCGTTTTGGGTCGCACCACAGTTCTCCCTCCAACGAGCTCGCTTCCCGACCTATACCTCCGGAAAACGTGTCAGGGAGCATGCCAGGAGTGTGGGTTGAAGTCCTCGGAGCACGAGACCCGAAGATCGAAAGACTTATGACCAATACGGAGCAAAGGGAAGAAACCGTCGGGGGACCGCTTTTTACCCCAGGACGAGAAAACTGAGTCCGGGGCATTCCCGCTCGCGTTTTCTTGGGACGAGCACCGGAAGTCCTCGAGCTCAGCCCGTTTCCTTCGCTGCAAGTGCATTTCCAGTGGTTTCTGACACCGGACGAGCGTTCGCCACTCGTTGGAAGCTTCGGCCATCTTTTGGACCGTTTTGGGTCGCACCACAGTTCTCCCTCCAACGAGCTCGCTTCCCGACCTATACCTCCGGAAAACGTGTCAGGGAGCATGCCAGGAGTGTGGGTTGAAGTCCTCGGAGCACGAGACCCGAAGATCGAAAGACTTATGACCAATACGGAGCAAAGGGAAGAAACCGTCGGGGGACCGCTTTTTACCCCAGGACGAGAAAACTGAGTCCGGGGCATTCCCGCTCGCGTTTTCTTGGGACGAGCACCGGAAGTCCTCAAGCTCAGCCCGTTTCCTTCACTGCAAGTGCATTTCCAGTGGTTTCTGACACCGGACGAGCGTTCGCCACTCGTTGGAAGCTTCGGCCATCTTTTGGACCGTTTTGGGTCGCACCACAGTTCTCCCTCCAACGAGCTCGCTTCCCGACCTATACCTCCGGAAAACGTGTCAGGGAGCATGCCAGGAGTGTGGGTTGAAGTCCTCGGAGCACGAGACCCGAAGATCGAAAGACTTATGACCAATACGGAGCAAAGGGAAGAAACCGTCGGGGGACCGCTTTTTACCCCAGGACGAGAAAACTGAGTCCGGGGCATTCCCGCTCGCGTTTTCTTGGGACGAGCACCGGAAGTCCTCGAGCTCAGCCCGTTTCCTTCGCTGCAAGTGCATTTCCAGTGGTTTCTGACACCGGACGAGCGTTCGCCACTCGTTGGAAGCTTCGGCCATCTTTTGGACCGTTTTGGGTCGCACCACAGTTCTCCCTCCAACGAGCTCGCTTCCCGACCTATACCTCCGGAAAACGTGTCAGGGAGCATGCCAGGAGTGTGGGTTGAAGTCCTCGGAGCACGAGACCCGAAGATCGAAAGACTTATGACCAATACGGAGCAAAGGGAAGAAACCGTCGGGGGACCGCTTTTTACCCCAGGACGAGAAAACTGAGTCCGGGGCATTCCCGCTCGCGTTTTCTTGGGACGAGCACCGGAAGTCCTCGAGCTCAGCCCGTTTCCTTCGCTGCAAGTGCATTTCCAGTGGTTTCTGACACCGGACGAGCGTTCGCCACTCGTTGGAAGCTTCGGCCATCTTTTGGACCGTTTTGGGTCGCACCACAGTTCTCCCTCCAACGAGCTCGCTTCCCGACCTATACCTCCGAAAAACGTGTCAGGGAGCATGCCAGGAGTGTGGGTTGAAGTCCTCGGAGCACGAGACCCGAAGATCGAAAGACTTATGACCAATACGGAGCAAAGGGAAGAAACCGTCGGGGGACCGCTTTTTACCCCAGGACGAGAAAACTGAGTCCGGGGCATTCCCGCTCGCGTTTTCTTGGGACGAGCACCGGAAGTCCTCGAGCTCAGCCCGTTTCCTTCGCTGCAAGTGCATTTCCAGTGGTTTCTGACACCGGACGAGCGTTCGCCACTCGTTGGAAGCTTCGGCCATCGTTTGGACCGTTTTGGGTCGCACCACAGTTCTCCCTCCAACGAGCTCGCTTCCCGACCTATACCTCCGGAAAACGTGTCAGGGAGCATGCCAGGAGTGTGGGTTGAAGTCCTCGGAGCACGAGACCCGAAGATCGAAAGACTTATGACCAATACGGAGCAAAGGGAAGAAACCGTCGGGGGACCGCTTTTTACCCCAGGACGAGAAAACTGAGTCCGGGGCATTCCCGCTCGCGTTTTCTTGGGACGAGCACCGGAAGTCCTCGAGCTCAGCCCGTTTCCTTCGCTGCAAGTGCATTTCCAGTGGTTTCTGACACCGGACGAGCGTTCGCCACTCGTTGGAAGCTTCGGCCATCTTTTGGACCGTTATGGGTCGCACCACAGTTCTCCCTCCAACGAGCTCGCTTCCCGACCTATACCTCCGGAAAACGTGTCAGGGAGCATGCCAGGAGTGTGGGTTGAAGTCCTCGGAGCACGAGACCCGAAGATCGAAAGACTTATGACCAATACGGAGCAAAGGGAAGAAACCGTCGGGGGACCGCTTTTTACCCCAGGACGAGAAAACTGAGTCCGGGGATTCCCGCTCGCGTTTTCTTGGGACGAGCACCGGAAGTCCTCGAGCTCAGCCCGTTTCCTTCGCTGCAAGTGCATTTCCAGTGGTTTCTGACACCGGACGAGCGTTCGCCACTCGTTGGAAGCTTCGGCCATCTATTGGACCGTTTTGGGTCGCACCACAGTTCTCCCTCCAACGAGCTCGCTTCCCGACCTATACCTCCGGAAAACGTGTCAGGGAGCATGCCAGGAGTGTGGGTTGAAGTCCTCGGAGCACGAGACCCGAAGATCGAAAGACTTATGACCAATACGGAGCAAAGGGAAGAAACCGTCGGGGGACCGCTTTTTACCCCAGGACGAGAAAACTGAGTCCGGGGCATTCCCCGCTCGCGTTTTCTTGGGACGAGCACCGGAAGTCCTCGAGCTCAGCCCGTTTCCTTCGCTGCAAGTGCATTTCCAGTGGTTTCTGACACCGGACGAGCGTTCGCCACTCGTTGGAAGCTTCGGCCATCTTTTGGACCGTTTTGGGTCGCACCACAGTTCTCCCTCCAACGAGCTCGCTTCCCGACCTATACCTCCGGAAAACGTGTCAGGGAGCATGCCAGGAGTGTGGGTTGAAGTCCTCGGAGCACGAGACCCGAAGATCGAAAGACTTATGACCAATACGGAGCAAAGGGAAGAAACCGTCGGGGGACCGCTTTTTACCCCAGGACGAGAAAACTGAGTCCGGGGCATTCCCGCTCGCGTTTTCTTGGGACGAGCACCGGAAGTCCTCGAGCTCAGCCCGTTTCCTTCGCTGCAAGTGCATTTCCAGTGGTTTCTGACACCGGACGAGCGTTCGCCACTCGTTGGAAGCTTCGGCCATCGTTTGGATCGTTTTGGGTCGCACCACAGTTCTCCCTCCAACGAGCTCGCTTCCCGACCTATACCTCCGGAAAACGTGTCAGGGAGCATGCCAGGAGTGTGGGTTGAAGTCCTCGGAGCACGAGACCCGAAGATCGAAAGACTTATGACCAATACGGAGCAAAGGGAAGAAACCGTCGGGGGACCGCTTTTTACCCCAGGACGAGAAAACTGAGTCCGGGGCATTCCCGCTCGCGTTTTCTTGGGACGAGCACCGGAAGTCCTCGAGCTCAGCCCGTTTCCTTCGCTGCAAGTGCATTTCCAGTGGTTTCTGACACCGGACGAGCGTTCGCCACTCGTTGGAAGCTTCGGCCATCTTTTGGACCGTTATGGGTCGCACCACAGTTCTCCCTCCAACGAGCTCGCTTCCCGACCTATACCTCTGGAAAACGTGTCAGGGAGCATGCCAGGAGTGTGGGTTGAAGTCCTCGGAGCACGAGACCCGAAGATCGAAAGACTTATGACCAATACGGAGCAAAGGGAAGAAACCGTCGGGGGACCGCTTTTTACCCCAGGACGAGAAAACTGAGTCCGGGGATTCCCGCTCGCGTTTTCTTGGGACGAGCACCGGAAGTCCTCGAGCTCAGCCCGTTTCCTTCGCTGCAAGTGCATTTCCAGTGGTTTCTGACACCGGACGAGCGTTCGCCACTCGTTGGAAGCTTCGGCCATCTATTGGACCGTTTTGGGTCGCACCACAGTTCTCCCTCCAACGAGCTCGCTTCCCGACCTATACCTCCGGAAAACGTGTCAGGGAGCATGCCAGGAGTGTGGGTTGAAGTCCTCGGAGCACGAGACCCGAAGATCGAAAGACTTATGACCAATACGGAGCAAAGGGAAGAAACCGTCGGGGGACCGCTTTTTACCCCAGGACGAGAAAACTGAGTCCGGGGCATTCCCGCTCGCGTTTTCTTGGGACGAGCACCGGAAGTCCTCGAGCTCAGCCCGTTTCCTTCGCTGCAAGTGCATTTCCAGTGGTTTCTGACACCGGACGAGCGTTCGCCACTCGTTGGAAGCTTCGGCCATCTTTTGGACCGTTTTGGGTCGCACCACAGTTCTCCCTCCAACGAGCTCGCTTCCCGACCTATACCTCCGGAAAACGTGTCAGGGAGCATGCCAGGAGTGTGGGTTGAAGTCCTCGGAGCACGAGACCCGAAGATCGAAAGACTTATGACCAATACGGAGCAAAGGGAAGAAAACCGTCGGGGGACCGCTTTTTACCCCAGGACGAGAAAACTGAGTCCGGGGCATTCCCGCTCGCGTTTTCTTGGGACGAGCACCGGAAGTCCTCGAGCTCAGCCCGTTTCCTTCGCTGCAAGTGCATTTCCAGTGGTTTCTGACACCGGACGAGCGTTCGCCACTCGTTGGAAGCTTCGGCCATCTTTTGGACCGTTTTGGGTCGCACCACAGTTCTCCCTCCAACGAGCTCGCTTCCCGACCTATACCTCCGGAAAACGTGTCAGGGAGCATGCCAGGAGTGTGGGTTGAAGTCCTCGGAGCACGAGACCCGAAGATCGAAAGACTTATGACCAATACGGAGCAAAGGGAAGAAACCGTCGGGGGACCGCTTTTTACCCCAGGACGAGAAAACTGAGTCCGGGGCATTCCCGCTCGCGTTTTCTTGGGACGAGCACCGGAAGTCCTCGAGCTCAGCCCGTTTCCTTCGCTGCAAGTGCATTTCCAGTGGTTTCTGACACCGGACGAGCGTTCGCCACTCGTTGGAAGCTTCGGCCATCTTTTGGACCGTTATGGGTCGCACCACAGTTCTCCCTCCAACGAGCTCGCTTCCCGACCTATACCTCCGGAAAACGTGTCAGGGAGCATGCCAGGAGTGTGGGTTGAAGTCCTCGGAGCACGAGACCCGAAGATCGAAAGACTTATGACCAATACGGAGCAAAGGGTAGAAACCGTCGGGGGACCGCTTTTTACCCCAGGACGAGAAAACTGAGTCCGGGGCATTCCCGCTCGCGTTTTCTTGGGACGAGCACCGGAAGTCCTCGAGCTCAGCCCGTTTCCTTCGCTGCAAGTGCATTTCCAGTGGTTTCTGACACCGGACGAGCGTTCGCCACTCGTTGGAAGCTTCGGCCATCTATTGGACCGTTTTGGGTCGCACCACAGTTCTCCCTCCAACGAGCTCGCTTCCCGACCTATACCTCCGAAAAACGTGTCAGGGAGCATGCCAGGAGTGTGGGTTGAAGTCCTCGGAGCACGAGACCCGAAGATCGAAAGACTTATGACCAATACGGAGCAAAGGGAAGAAACCGTCGGGGGGACCGCTTTTTACCCCAGGACGAGAAAACTGAGTCCGGGGCATTCCCGCTCGCGTTTTCTTGGGACGAGCACCGGAAGTCCTCGAGCTCAGCCCGTTTCCTTCGCTGCAAGTGCATTTCCAGTGGTTTCTGACACCCGGACGAGCGTTCGCCACTCGTTGGAAGCTTCGGCCATCTTTTGGACCGTTTTGGGTCGCACCACAGTTCTCCCTCCAACGAGCTCGCTTCCCGACCTATACCTCCGGAAAACGTGTCAGGGAGCATGCCAGGAGTGTGGGTTGAAGGCCTCGGAGCACGAGACCCGAAGATCGAAAGACTTATGACCAATACGGAGCAAAGGGAAGAAACCGTCGGGGGACCGCTTTTTACCCCAGGACGAGAAAACTGAGTCCGGGGCATTCCCGCTCGCGTTTTCTTGGGACGAGCACCGGAAGTCCTCGAGCTCAGCCCGTTTCCTTCGCTGCAAGTGCATTTCCAGTGGTTTCTGACACCGGACGAGCGTTCGCCACTCGTTGGAAGCTTCGGCCATCTTTTGGACCGTTTTGGGTCGCACCACAGTTCTCTCTCCAACGAGCTCGCTTCCCGACCTATACCTCCGGAAAACGTGTCAGGGAGCATGCCAGGAGTGTGGGTTGAAGTCCTCGGAGCACGAGACCCGAAGATCGAAAGACTTATGACCAATACGGAGCAAAGGGAAGAAACCGTCGGGGGACCGCTTTTTACCCCAGGACGAGAAAACTGAGTCCGGGGCATTCCCGCTCGCGTTTTCTTGGGACGAGCACTGGAAGTCCTCGAGCTCAGCCCGTTTCCTTCGCTGCAAGTGCATTTCCAGTGGTTTCTGACACCGGACGAGCGTTCGCCACTCGTTGGAAGCTTCGGCCATCTATTGGACCGTTTTGGGTCGCACCACAGTTCTCCCTCCAACGAGCTCGCTTCCCGACCTATACCTCCGGAAAACGTGTCAGGGAGCATGCCAGGAGTGTGGGTTGAAGTCCTCGGAGCACGAGACCCGAAGATCGAAAGACTTATGACCAATACGGAGCAAAGGGAAGAAACCGTCGGGGGACCGCTTTTTACCCCAGGACGAGAAAACTGAGTCCGGGGCATTCCCGCTCGCGTTTTCTTGGGACGAGCACCGGAAGTCCTCGAGCTCAGCCCGTTTCCTTCGCTGCAAGTGCATTTCCAGTGGTTTCTGACACCGGACGAGCGTTCGCCACTCGTTGGAAGCTTCGGCCATCTTTTGGACCGTTTTGGGTCGCACCACAGTTCTCCCTCCAACGAGCTCGCTTCCCGACCTATACCTCCGGAAAACGTGTCAGGGAGCATGCCAGGAGTGTGGGTTGAAGTCCTCGGAGCACGAGACCCGAAGATCGAAAGACTTATGACCAATACGGAGCAAAGGGAAGAAACCGTCGGGGGACCGCTTTTTACCCCAATACGAGAAAACTGAGTCCGGGGCATTCCCGCTCGCGTTTTCTTGGGACGAGCACCGGAAGTCCTCGAGCTCAGCCCGTTTCCTTCGCTGCAAGTGCATTTCCAGTGGTTTCTGACACCGGACGAGCGTTCGCCACTCGTTGGAAGCTTCGGCCATCTTTTGGACCGTTTTGGGTCGCACCACAGTTCTCCCTCCAACGAGCTCGCTTCCCGACCTATACCTCCGGAAAACGTGTCAGGGAGCATGCCAGGAGTGTGGGTTGAAGTCCTCAGAGCACGAGACCCGAAGATCGAAAGACTTATGACCAATACGGAGCAAAGGGAAGAAACCGTCGGGGGACCGCGTTTTACCCCAGGACGAGAAAACTGAGTCCGGGGCATTCCCGCTCGCGTTTTCTTGGGACGAGCACCGGAAGTCCTCGAGCTCAGCCCGTTTCCTTCGCTGCAAGTGCATTTCCAGTGGTTTCTGACACCGGACGAGCGTTCGCCACTCGTTGGAAGCTTCGGCCATCTTTTGGACCGTTTTGGGTCGCACCACAGTTCTCCCTCCAACGAGCTCGCTTCCCGACCTATACCTCCGGAAAACGTGTCAGGGAGCATGCCAGGAGTGTGGGTTGAAGTCCTCGGAGCACGAGACCCGAAGATCGAAAGACTTATGACCAATACGGAGCAAAGGGAAGAAACCGTCGGGGGGACCGCTTTTTACCCCAGGACGAGAAAACTGAGTCCGGGGCATTCCCGCTCGCGTTTTCTTGGGACGAGCACCGGAAGTCCTCGAGCTCAGCCCGTTTCCTTTGCTGCAAGTGCATTTCCAGTGGTTTCTGACACCGGACGAGCGTTCGCCACTCGTTGGAAGCTTCGGCCATCTTTTGGACCGTTTTGGGTCGCACCACAGTTCTCCCTCCAACGAGCTCGCTTCCCGACCTATACCTCCGGAAAACGTGTCAGGGAGCATGCCAGGAGTGTGGGTTGAAGTCCTCGGAGCACGAGACCCGAAGATCGAAAGACTTATGACCAATACGGAGCAAAGGGAAGAAACCGTCGGGGGACCGCTTTTTACCCCAGGACGAGAAAACTGAGTCCGGGGCATTCCCGCTCGCGTTTTCTTGGGACGAGCACCGGAAGTCCTCGAGCTCAGCCCGTTTCCTTCGCTGCAAGTGCATTTCCAGTGGTTTCTGACACCGGACGAGCGTTCGCCACTCGTTGGAAGCTTCGGCCATCTTTTGGACCGTTTTGGGTCGCACCACAGTTCTCCCTCCAACGAGCTCGCTTCCCGACCTATACCTCCGGAAAACGTGTCAGGGAGCATGCCAGGAGTGTGGGTTGAAGTCCTCGGAGCACGAGACCCGAAGATCGAAAGACTTATGACCAATACGGAGCAAAGGGAAGAAACCGTCGGGGGACCGCTTTTTACCCCAGGACGAGAAAATTGAGTCCGGGGCATTCCCGCTCGCGTTTTCTTGGGACGAGCACCGGAAGTCCTCGAGCTCAGCCCGTTTCCTTCGCTGCAAGTGCATTTCCAGTGGTTTATGACACCGGACGAGCGTTCGCCACTCGTTGGAAGCTTCGGCCATCTTTTGGACCGTTTTGGGTCGCACCACAGTTCTCCCTCCAACGAGCTCGCTTCCAGACCTATACCTCCGGAAAACGTGTCAGGGAGCATGCCAGGAGTGTGGGTTGAAGTCCTCGGAGCACGAGGCCCGAAGATCGAAAGACTTATGACCAATACGGAGCAAAGGGAAGAAACCGTCGGGGGACCGCTTTTTACCCCAGGACGAGAAAACTGAGTCCGGGGCATTCCCGCTCGCGTTTTCTTGGGACGAGCACCGGAAGTCCTCGAGCTCAGCCCGTTTCCTTCGCTGCAAGTGCATTTCCAGTGGTTTCTGACACCGGACGAGCGTTCGCCACTCGTTGGAAGCTTCGGCCATCTTTTGGACCGTTTTGGGTCGCACCACAGTTCTCCCTCCAACGAGCTCGCTTCCCGACCTATACCTCCGGAAAACGTGTCAGGGAGCATGCCAGGAGTGTGGGTTGAAGTCCTCGGAGCACGAGACCCGAAGATCGAAAGACTTATGACCAATACGGAGCAAAGGGAAGAAACCGTCGGGGGACCGCTTTTTACCCCAGGACGAGAAAACTGAGTCCGGGGCATTCCCGCTCGCGTTTTCTTGGGACGAGCACCGGAAGTCCTCGAGCTCAGCCCGTTTCCTTCGCTGCAAGTGCATTTCCAGTGGTTTCTGACACCGGACGAGCGTTCGCCACTCGTTGGAAGCTTCGGCCATCTTTTGGACCGTTTTGGGTCGCACCACAGTTCTCCCTCCAACGAGCTCGCTTCCCGACCTATACCTCCGGAAAACGTGTCAGGGAGCATGCCAGGAGTGTGGGTTTAAGTCCTCGGAGCACGAGACCCGAAGATCGAAAGACTTATGACCAATACGGAGCAAAGGGAAGAAACCGTCGGGGGACCGCTTTTTACCCCAGGACGAGAAAACTGAGTCCGGGGCATTCGCGCTCGCGTTTTCTTGGGACGAGCACCGGAAGTCCTCGAGCTCAGCCCGTTTCCTTCGCTGCAAGTGCACTTCCAGTGGTTTATGACACCGGACGAGCGTTCGCCACTCGTTGGAAGCTTCGGCCATCTTTTGGACCGTTTTGGGTCGCACCACAGTTCTCCCTCCAACGAGCTCGCTTCCCGACCTATACCTCCGGAAAACGTGTCAGGGAGCATGCCAGGAGTGTGGGTTGAAGTCCTCGGAGCACGAGACCCGAAGATCGAAAGACTTATGACCAATACGGAGCAAAGGGAAGAAACCGTCGGGGGACCGCTTTTTACCCCAGGACGAGAAAACTGAGTCCGGGGCATTCCCGCTCGCGTTTTCTTGGGACGAGCACCGGAAGTCCTCGAGCTCAGCCCGTTTCCTTCGCTGCAAGTGCATTTCCAGTGGTTTATGACACCGGACGAGCGTTCGCCACTCGTTGGAAGCTTCGGCCATCTTTTGGACCGTTTTGGGTCGCACCACAGTTCTCCCTCCAACGAGCTCGCTTCCAGACCTATACCTCCGGAAAACGTGTCAGGGAGCATGCCAGGAGTGTGGGTTGAAGTCCTCGGAGCACGAGGCCCGAAGATCGAAAGACTTATGACCAATACGGAGCAAAGGGAAGAAACCGTCGGGGGACCGCTTTTTACCCCAGGACGAGAAAACTGAGTCCGGGGCATTTCCGCTCGCGTTTTCTTGGGACGAGCACCGGAAGTCCTCGAGCTCAGCCCGTTTCCTTCGCTGCAAGTGCATTTCCAGTGGTTTCTGACACCGGACGAGCGTTCGCCACTCGTTGGAAGCTTCGGCCATCTTTTGGACCGTTTTGGGTCGCACCACAGTTCTCCCTCCAACGAGCTCGCTTCCTGACCTATACCTCCGGAAAACGTGTCAGGGAGCATGCCAGGAGTGTGGGTTGAAGTCCTCGGAGCACGAGACCCGAAGATCGAAAGACTTATGACCAATACGGAGCAAAGGGAAGAAACCGTCGGGGGACCGCTTTTTACCCCAGGACGAGAAAACTGAGTCCGGGGCATTCCCGCTCGCGTTTTCTTGGGACGAGCACCGGAAGTCCTCGAGCTCAGCCCGTTTCCTTCGCTGCAAGTGCATTTCCAGTGGTTTCTGACACCGGACGAGCGTTCGCCACTCGTTGGAAGCTTCGGCCATCTTTTGGACCGTTTTGGGTCGCACCACAGTTCTCCCTCCAACGAGCTCGCTTCCTGACCTATACCTCCGGAAAACGTGTCAGGGAGCATGCCAGGAGTGTGGGTTGAAGTCCTCGGAGCACGAGACCCGAAGATCGAAAGACTTATGACCAATACGGAGCAAAGGGAAGAAACCGTCGGGGGACCGCTTTTTACCCCAGGACGAGAAAACTGAGTCCGGGGCATTCCCGCTCGCGTTTTCTTGGGACGAGCACCGGAAGTCCTCGAGCTCAGCCCGTTTCCTTCGCTGCAAGTGCACTTCCAGTGGATTATGACACCGGACGAGCGTTCGCCACTCGTTGGAAGCTTCGGCTATCTTTTGGACCGTTTTGGGTCGCACCACAGTTCTCCCTCCAACGAGCTCGCTTCCCGACCTATACCTCCGGAAAACGTGTCAGGGAGCATGCCAGAAGTGTGGGTTGAAGTCCTCGGAGCACGAGACCCGAAGATCGAAAGACTTATGACCAATACGGAGCAAAGGGAAGAAACCGTCGGGGGACCGCTTTTTACCCCAGGACGAGAAAACTGAGTCCGGGGCATTCCCGCTCGCGTTTTCTTGGGACGAGCACCGGAAGTCCTCGAGCTCAGCCCGTTTCCTTCGCTGCAAGTGCATTTCCAGTGGTTTCTGACACCGGACGAGCGTTCGCCACTCGTTGGAAGCTTCGGCCATCTTTTGGACCGTTTTGGGTCGCACCACAGTTCTCCCTCCAACGAGCTCGCTTCCCGACCTATACCTCCGGAAAACGTGTCAGGGAGCATGCCAGGAGTGTGGGTTGATGTCCTCGGAGCACGAGACCCGAAGATCGAAAGACTTATGACCAATACGGAGCAAAGGGAAGAAACCGTCGGGGGACCGCTTTTTCCCCCAGGACGAGAAAACTGAGTCCGGGGCATTCCCGCTCGCGTTTTCTTGGGACGAGCACCGGAAGTCCTCGAGCTCAGCCCGTTTCCTTCGCTGCAAGTGCATTTCCAGTGGTTTCTGACACCGGACGAGCGTTCGCCACTCGTTGGAAGCTTCGGCCATCTTTTGGACCGTTTTGGGTCGCACCACAGTTCTCCCTCCAACGAGCTCGCTTCCTGACCTATACCTCCGGAAAACGTGTCAGGGAGCATGCCAGGAGTGTGGGTTGAAGTCCTCGGAGCACGAGACCCGAAGATCGAAAGACTTATGACCAATACGGAGCAAAGGGAAGAAACCGTCGGGGGACCGCTTTTTACCCCAGGACGAGAAAACTGAGTCCGGGGCATTCCCGCTCGCGTTTTCTTGGGACGAGCACCGGAAGTCCTCGAGCTCAGCCCGTTTCCTTCGCTGCAAGTGCATTTCCAGTGGTTTCTGACACCGGACGAGCGTTCGCCACTCGTTGGAAGCTTCGGCCATCTTTTGGACCGTTTTGGGTCGCACCACAGTTCTCCCTCCAACGAGCTCGCTTCCTGACCTATACCTCCGGAAAACGTGTCAGGGAGCATGCCAGGAGTGTGGGTTGAAGTCCTCGGAGCACGAGACCCGAAGATCGAAAGACTTATGACCAATACGGAGCAAAGGGAAGAAACCGTCGGGGGACCGCTTTTTACCCCAGGACGAGAAAACTGAGTCCGGGGCATTCCCGCTCGCGTTTTCTTGGGACGAGCACCGGAAGTCCTCGAGCTCAGCCCGTTTCCTTCGCTGCAAGTGCATTTCCAGTGGTTTCTGACACCGGACGAGCGTTCGCCACTCGTTGGAAGCTTCGGCCATCTTTTGGACCGTTTTGGGTCGCACCACAGTTCTCCCTCCAACGAGCTCGCTTCCTGACCTATACCTCCGGAAAACGTGTCAGGGAGCATGCCAGGAGTGTGGGTTGAAGTCCTCGGAGCACGAGACCCGAAGATCGAAAGACTTATGACCAATACGGAGCAAAGGGAAGAAACCGTCGGGGGACCGCTTTTTACCCCAGGACGAGAAAACTGAGTCCGGGGCATTCCCGCTCGCGTTTTCTTGGGACGAGCACCGGAAGTCCTCGAGCTCAGCCCGTTTCCTTCGCTGCAAGTGCACTTCCAGTGGATTATGACACCGGACGAGCGTTCGCCACTCGTTGGAAGCTTCGGCTATCTTTTGGACCGTTTTGGGTCGCACCACAGTTCTCCCTCCAACGAGCTCGCTTCCCGACCTATACCTCCGGAAAACGTGTCAGGGAGCATGCCAGAAGTGTGGGTTGAAGTCCTCGGAGCACGAGACCCGAAGATCGAAAGACTTATGACCAATACGGAGCAAAGGGAAGAAACCGTCGGGGGACCGCTTTTTACCCCAGGACGAGAAAACTGAGTCCGGGGCATTCCCGCTCGCGTTTTCTTGGGACGAGCACCGGAAGTCCTCGAGCTCAGCCCGTTTCCTTCGCTGCAAGTGCATTTCCAGTGGTTTCTGACACCGGACGAGCGTTCGCCACTCGTTGGAAGCTTCGGCCATCTTTTGGACCGTTTTGGGTCGCACCACAGTTCTCCCTCCAACGAGCTCGCTTCCCGACCTATACCTCCGGAAAACGTGTCAGGGAGCATGCCAGGAGTGTGGGTTGATGTCCTCGGAGCACGAGACCCGAAGATCGAAAGACTTATGACCAATACGGAGCAAAGGGAAGAAACCGTCGGGGGACCGCTTTTTCCCCCAGGACGAGAAAACTGAGTCCGGGGCATTCCCGCTCGCGTTTTCTTGGGACGAGCACCGGAAGTCCTCGAGCTCAGCCCGTTTCCTTCGCTGCAAGTGCATTTCCAGTGGTTTCTGACACCGGACGAGCGTTCGCCACTCGTTGGAAGCTTCGGCCATCTTTTGGACCGTTTTGGGTCGCACCACAGTTCTCCCTCCAACGAGCTCGCTTCCTGACCTATACCTCCGGAAAACGTGTCAGGGAGCATGCCAGGAGTGTGGGTTGAAGTCCTCGGAGCACGAGACCCGAAGATCGAAAGACTTATGACCAATACGGAGCAAAGGGAAGAAACCGTCGGGGGACCGCTTTTTACCCCAGGACGAGAAAACTGAGTCCGGGGCATTCCCGCTCGCGTTTTCTTGGGACGAGCACCGGAAGTCCTCGAGCTCAGCCCGTTTCCTTCGCTGCAAGTGCATTTCCAGTGGTTTCTGACACCGGACGAGCGTTCGCCACTCGTTGGAAGCTTCGGCCATCTTTTGGACCGTTTTGGGTCGCACCACAGTTCTCCCTCCAACGAGCTCGCTTCCCGACCTATACCTCCGGAAAACGTGTCAGGGAGCATGCCAGGAGTGTGGGTTGAAGTCCTCGGAGCACGAGACCCGAAGATCGAAAGACTTATGACCAATACGGAGCAAAGGGAAGAAACCGTCGGGGGACCGCTTTTTACCCCAGGACGAGAAAACTGAGTCCGGGGCATTCCCGCTCGCGTTTTCTTGGGACGAGCACCGGAAGTCCTCGAGCTCAGCCCGTTTCCTTCGCTGCAAGTGCATTTCCAGTGGTTTCTGACACCGGACGAGCGTTCGCCACTCGTTGGAAGCTTCGGCCATCTTTTGGACCGTTTTGGGTCGCACCACAGTTCTCCCTCCAACGAGCTCGCTTCCTGACCTATACCTCCGGAAAACGTGTCAGGGAGCATGCCAGGAGTGTGGGTTGAAGTCCTCGGAGCACGAGACCCGAAGATCGAAAGACTTATGACCAATACGGAGCAAAGGGAAGAAACCGTCGGGGGACCGCTTTTTACCCCAGGACGAGAAAACTGAGTCCGGGGCATTCCCGCTCGCGTTTTCTTGGGACGAGCACCGGAAGTCCTCGAGCTCAGCCCGTTTCCTTCGCTGCAAGTGCACTTCCAGTGGATTATGACACCGGACGAGCGTTCGCCACTCGTTGGAAGCTTCGGCTATCTTTTGGACCGTTTTGGGTCGCACCACAGTTCTCCCTCCAACGAGCTCGCTTCCCGACCTATACCTCCGGAAAACGTGTCAGGGAGCATGCCAGGAGTGTGGGTTGAAGTCCTCGGAGCACGAGACCCGAAGATCGAAAGACTTATGACCAATACGGAGCAAAGGGAAGAAACCGTCGGGGGACCGCTTTTTACCCCAGGACGAGAAAACTGAGTCCGGGGCATTCCCGCTCGCGTTTTCTTGGGACGAGCACCGGAAGTCCTCGAGCTCAGCCCGTTTCCTTCGCTGCAAGTGCATTTCCAGTGGTTTCTGACACCGGACGAGCGTTCGCCACTCGTTGGAAGCTTCGGCCATCTTTTGGACCGTTTTGGGTCGCACCACAGTTCTCCCTCCAACGAGCTCGCTTCCCGACCTATACCTCCGGAAAACGTGTCAGGGAGCATGCCAGGAGTGTGGGTTGATGTCCTCGGAGCACGAGACCCGAAGATCGAAAGACTTATGACCAATACGGAGCAAAGGGAAGAAACCGTCGGGGGACCGCTTTTTACCCCAGGACGAGAAAACTGAGTCCGGGGCATTCCCGCTCGCGTTTTCTTGGGACGAGCACCGGAAGTCCTCGAGCTCAGCCCGTTTCCTTCGCTGCAAGTGCATTTCCAGTGGTTTATGACACCGGACGAGCGTTCGCCACTCGTTGGAAGCTTCGGCCATCTTTTGGACCGTTTTGGGTCGCACCACAGTTCTCCCTCCAACGAGCTCGCTTCCAGACCTATACCTCCGGAAAACGTGTCAGGGAGCATGCCAGGAGTGTGGGTTGAAGTCCTCGGAGCACGAGACCCGAAGATCGAAAGACTTATGACCAATACGGAGCAAAGGGAAGAAACCGTCGGGGGACCGCTTTTTACCCCAGGACGAGAAAACTGAGTCCGGGGCATTCCCGCTCGCGTTTTCTTGGGACGAGCACCGGAAGTCCTCGAGCTCAGCCCGTTTCCTTCGCTGCAAGTGCATTTTCAGTGGTTTCTGACACCGGACGAGCGTTCGCCACTCGTTGGAAGCTACGGCCATCTTTTGGACCGTTTTGGGTCGCACCACAGTTCTCCCTCCAACGAGCTCGCTTCCTGACCTATACCTCCGGAAAACGTGTCAGGGAGCATGCCAGGAGTGTGGGTTGAAGTCCTCGGAGCACGAGACCCGAAGATCGAAAGACTTATGACCAATACGGAGCAAAGGGAAGAAACCGTCGTGGGACCGCTTTTTACCCCAGGACGAGAAAACTGAGTCCGGGGCATTCCCGCTCGCGTTTTCTGGGGACGAGCACCGGAAGTCCTCGAGCTCAGCCCGTTTCCTTCGCTGCAAGTGCACTTCCCGTGGTTTCTGACACCGGACGAGCTTTCGCCACTCGTTGGAAGCTTCGGCCATCTTTTGGACCGTTTTGGGTCGCACCACAGTTCTCCCTCCAACGAGCTCGCTTCCCGACCTATACCTCCGGAAAACGTGTCAGGGAGCATGCCAGGAGTGTGGGTTGAAGTCCTCGGAGCACGAGACCCGAAGATCGAAAGACTTATGACCAATACGGAGCAAAGGGAAGAAACCGTCGGGGGACCGCTTTTTACCCCAGGACGAGAAAACTGAGTCCGGGGCATTCCCGCTCGCGTTTTCTTGGGACGAGCACCGGAAGTCCTCGAGCTCAGCCCGTTTCCTTCGCTGCAAGTGCACTTCCAGTGGTTTCTGACACCGGACGAGCGTTCGCCACTCGTTGGAAGCTTCGGCCATCTTTTGGACCGTTTTGGGTCGCACCACAGTTCTCCCTCCAACGAGCTCGCTTCCCGACCTATACCTCCGGAAAACGTGTCAGGGAGCATGCCAGGAGTGTGGGTTGAAGTCCTCGGAGCACGAGACCCGAAGATCGAAAGACTTATGACCAATACGGAGCAAAGGGAAGAAACCGTCGGGGGACCGCTTTTTACCCCAGGACGAGAAAACTGAGTCCGGGGCATTCCCGCTCGCGTTTTCTTGGGACGAGCACCGGAAGTCCTCGAGCTCAGCCCGTTTCCTTCGCTGCAAGTGCACTTCCAGTGGTTTCTGACATCGGACGAGCGTTCGCCACTCGTTGGAAGCTTCAGCCATCTTTTGGACCGTTTTGGGTCGCACCACAGTTCTCCCTCCAACGAGCTCGCTTCCCGACCTATACCTCTGGAAAACGTGTCAGGGAGCATGCCAGGAGTGTGGGTTGAAGTCCTCGGAGCACGAGACCCGAAGATCGAAAGACTTATGACCAATACGGAGCAAAGGGAAGAAACCGTCGGGGGACCGCTTTTTACCCCAGGACGAGAAAACTGAGTCCGGGGCATTCCCGCTCGCGTTTTCTTGGGACGAGCACCGGAAGTCCTCGAGCTCAGCCCGTTTCCTTCGCTGCAAGTGCATTTCCAGTGGTTTATGACACCGGACGAGCGTTCGTCACTCGTTGGAAGCTTCGGCCATCTTTTGGACCGTTTTGGGTCGCACCACAGTTCTCCCTCCAACGAGCTCGCTTCCCGACCTATACCTCCGGAAAACGTGTCAGGGAGCATGCCAGGAGTGTGGGTTGAAGTCCTCGGAGCACGAGACCCGAAGATCGAAAGACTTATGACCAATACGGAGCAAAGGGAAGAAACCGTCGGGGGACCGCTTTTTACCCCAGGATGAGAAAACTGAGTCCGGGGCATTCCCGCTCGCGTTTTCTTGGGACGAGCACCGGAAGTCCTCGAGCTCAGCCCGTTTCCTTCGCTGCAAGTGCATTTCCAGTGGTTTCTGACACCGGACGAGCGTTCGCCACTCGTTGGAAGCTTCCGCCATCTTTTGGACCGTTTTGGGTCGCACCACAGTTCTCCCTCCAACGAGCTCGCTTCCCGACCTATACCTCCGGAAAACGTGTCAGGGAGCATGCCAGGAGTGTGGGTTGAAGTCCTCGGAGCACGAGACCCGAAGATCGAAAGACTTATGACCAATACGGAGCAAAGGGAAGAAACCGTCGGGGGACCGCTTTTTACCCCAGGACGAGAAAACTGAGTCCGGGGCATTCCCGCTCGCGTTTTCTTGGGACGAGCACCGGAAGTCCTCGAGCTCAGCCCGTTTCCTTCGCTGCAAGTGCATTTCCAGTGGTTTCTGACAACGGACGAGCGTTCGCCACTCGTTGGAAGCTTCGGCCATCTTTTGGACCGTTTTGGGTCGCACCACAGTTCTCCCTCCAACGAGCTCGCTTCCCGACCTATACCTCCGAAAAACGTGCCAGGGAGCATGCCAGGAGTGTGGGTTGAAGTCCTCGGAGCACGAGACCCGAAGATCGAAAGACTTATGACCAATACGGAGCAAAGGGAAGAAACCGTCGGGGGACCGCTTTTTACCCCAGGACGAGAAAACTGAGTCCGGGGCATTCCCGCTCGCGTTTTCTTGGGACGAGCACCAGAAGTCCTCGAGCTCAGCCCGTTTCCTTCGCTGCAAGTGCATTTCCAGTGGTTTCTGACACCGGACGAGCGTTCGCCACTCGTTGGAAGCTTCGGCCATCTTTTGGACCGTTTTGGGTCGCACCACAGTTCTCCCTCCAACGAGCTCGCTTCCCGACCTATACCTCCGGAAAACGTGTCAGGGAGCATGCCAGGAGTGTGGGTTGAAGTCCTCGGAGCACGAGACCCGAAGATCGAAAGACTTATGACCAATACGGAGCAAAGGGAAGAAACCGTCGGGGGACCGCTTTTTACCCCAGGACGAGAAAACTGAGTCCGGGGCATTCCCGCTCGCGTTTTCTTGGGACGAGCACCGGAAGTCCTCGAGCTCAGCCCGTTTCCTTCGCTGCAAGTGCATTTCCAGTGGTTTCTGACACCGGACGAGCGTTCGCCACTCGTTGGAAGCTTCGGCCATCTTTTGGACCGTTTTGGGTCGCACCACAGTTCTCCCTCCAACGAGCTCGCTTCCCGACCTATACCTCCGGAAAACGTGTCAGGGAGCATGCCAGGAGTGTGGGTTGAAGTCCTCGGAGCACGAGACCCGAAGATCGAAAGACTTATGACCAATACGGAGCAAAGGGAAGAAACCGTCGGGGGACCGCTTTTTACCCCAGGACGAGAAAACTGAGTCCGGGGCATTCCCGCTCGCGTTTTCTTGGGACGAGCACCGGAAGTCCTCGAGCTCAGCCCGTTTCCTTCGCTGCAAGTGCATTTCCAGTGGTTTCTGACACCGGACGAGCGTTCGCCACTCGTTGGAAGCTTCGGCCATCTTTTGGACCGTTTTGGGTCGCACCACAGTTCTCCCTCCAACGAGCTCGCTTCCCGACCTATACCTCCGGAAAACGTGTCAGGGAGCATGCCAGGAGTGTGGGTTGAAGTCCTCGGAGCACGAGACCCGAAGATCGAAAGACTTATGACCAATACGGAGCAAAGGGAAGAAACCGTCGGGGGACCGCTTTTTACCCCAGGACGAGAAAACTGAGTCCGGGGCATTCCCGCTCGCGTTTTCTTGGGACGAGCACCGGAAGTCCTCGAGCTCAGCCCGTTTCCTTCGCTGCAAGTGCATTTCCAGTGGTTTCTGACACCGGACGAGCGTTCGCCACTCGTTGGAAGCTTCGGCCATCTTTTGGACCGTTTTGGGTCGCACCACAGTTCTCCCTCCAACGAGCTCGCTTCCCGACCTATACCTCCGGAAAACGTGTCAGGGAGCATGCCAGGAGTGTGGGTTGAAGTCCTCGGAGCACGAGACCCGAAGATCGAAAGACTTATGACCAATACGGAGCAAAGGGAAGAAACCGTCGGGGGACCGCTTTTTACCCCAGGACGAGAAAACTGAGTCCGGGGCATTCCCGCTCGCGTTTTCTTGGGACGAGCACCGGAAGTCCTCGAGCTCAGCCCGTTTCCTTCGCTGCAAGTGCATTTCCAGTGGTTTCTGACACCGGACGAGCGTTCGCCACTCGTTGGAAGCTTCGGCCATCTTTTGGACCGTTTTGGGTCGCACCACAGTTCTCCCTCCAACGAGCTCGCTTCCCGACCTATACCTCCGGAAAACGTGTCAGGGAGCATGCCAGGAGTGTGGGTTGAAGTCCTCGGAGCACGAGACCCGAAGATCGAAAGACTTATGACCAATACGGAGCAAAGGGAAGAAACCGTCGTGGGACCGCTTTTTACCCCAGGACGAGAAAACTGAGTCCGGGGCATTCCCGCTCGCGTTTTCTTCGGACGAGCACCGGAAGTCCTCGAGCTCAGCCCGTTTCCTTCGCTGCAAGTGCATTTCCAGTGGTTTCTGACACCGGACGAGCGTTCGCCACTCGTTGGAAGCTTCGGCCATCTTTTGGACCGTTTTGGGTCGCACCACAGTTCTCCCTCCAACGAGCTCGCTTCCCGACCTATACCTCCGGAAAACGTGTCAGGGAGCATGCCAGGAGTGTGGGTTGAAGTCCTCGGAGCACGAGACCCGAAGATCGAAAGACTTATGACCAATACGGAGCAAAGGGAAGAAACCGTCGTGGGACCGCTTTTTACCCCAGGACGAGAAAACTGAGTCCGGGGCATTCCCGCTCGCGTTTTCTTGGGACGAGCACCGGAAGTCCTCGAGCTCAGCCCGTTTCCTTCGCTGCAAGTGCATTTCCAGTGGTTTCTGACACCGGACGAGCGTTCGCCACTCGTTGGAAGCTTCGGCCATCTTTTGGACCGTTTTGGGTCGCACCACAGTTCTCCCTCCAACGAGCTCGCTTCCCGACCTATACCTCCGGAAAACGTGTCAGGGAGCATGCCAGGAGTGTGGGTTGAAGTCCTCGGAGCACGAGACCCGAAGATCGAAAGACTTATGACCAATACGGAGCAAAGGGAAGAAACCGTCGGGGGACCGCTTTTTACCCCAGGACGAGAAAACTGAGTCCGGGGCATTCCCGCTCGCGTTTTCTTGGGACGAGCACCGGAAGTCCTCGAGCTCAGCCCGTTTCCTTCGCTGCAAGTGCATTTCCAGTGGTTTCTGACACCGGACGGGCGTTCGCCACTCGTTGGAAGCTTCGGCCATCTTTTGGACCGTTTTGGGTCGCACCACAGTTCTCCCTCCAACGAGCTCGCTTCCCGACCTATACCTCCGGAAAACGTGTCAGGGAGCATGCCAGGAGTGTGGGTTGAAGTCCTCGGAGCACGAGACCCGAAGATCGAAAGACTTATGACCAATACGGAGCAAAGGGAAGAAACCGTCGGGGGACCGCTTTTTACCCCAGGACGAGAAAACTGAGTCCGGGGCATTCCCGCTCGCGTTTTCTTGGGACGAGCACCGGAAGTCCTCGAGCTCAGCCCGTTTCCTTCGCTGCAAGTGCATTTCCAGTGGTTTCTGACACCGGACGAGCGTTCGCCACTCGTTGGAAGCTTCGGCCATCTTTTGGACCGTTTTGGGTCGCACCACAGTTCTCCCTCCAACGAGCTCGCTTCCCGACCTATACCTCCGGAAAACGTGTCAGGGAGCATGCCAGGAGTGTGGGTTGAAGTCCTCGAAGCACGAGACCCGAAGATCGAAAGACTTATGACCAATACGTAGCAAAGGGAAGAAACCGTCGGGGGACCGCTTTTTACCCCAGGACGAGAAAACTGAGTCCGGGGCATTCCCGCTCGCGTTTTCTTGGGACGAGCACCGGAAGTCCTCGAGCTCAGCCCGTTTCTTTCGCTGCAAGTGCATTTCCAGTGGTTTCTGACACCGGACGAGCGTTCGCCACTCGTTGGAAGCTTCGGCCATCTTTTGGACCGTTTCGGGTCGCACCACAGTTCTCCCTCCAACGAGCTCGCTTCCCGACCTATACCTCCGGAAAACGTATCAGGGAGCATGCCAGGAGTGTGGGTTGAAGTCCTCGGAGCACGAGACCCGAAGATCGAAAGACTTATGACCAATACGGAGCAAAGGGAAGAAACCGTCGGGGGACCGCTTTTTACCCCAGGACGAGAAAACTGAGTCCGGGGCATTCCCGCTCGCGTTTTCTTGGGACGAGCACCGGAAGTCCTCGAGCTCAGCCCGTTTCCTTCGCTGCAAGTGCATTTCCAGTGGTTTCTGACACCGGACGAGCGTTCGCCACTCGTTGGAAGCTTCGGCCATCTTTTGGACCGTTTCGGGTCGCACCACAGTTCTCCCTCCAACGAGCTCGCTTCCCGACCTATACCTCCGGAAAACGTGTCAGGGAGCATGCCAGGAGTGTGGGTTGAAGTCCTCGGAGCACGAGACCCGAAGATCGAAAGACTTATGACCAATACGGAGCAAAGGGAAGAAACCGTCGGGGGACCGCTTTTTACCCCAGGACGAGAAAACTGAGTCCGGGGCATTCCCGCTCGCGTTTTCTTGGGACGAGCACCGGAAGTCCTCGAGCTCAGCCCGTTTCCTTCGCTGCAAGTGCATTTCCAGTGGTTTCTGACACCGGACGAGCGTTCGCCACTCGTTGGAAGCTTCGGCCATCTTTTGGACCGTTTCGGGTCGCACCACAGTTCTCCCTCCAACGAGCTCGCTTCCCGACCTATACCTCCGGAAAACGTGTCAGGGAGCATGCCAGGAGTGTGGGTTGAAGTCCTCGGAGCACGAGACCCGAAGATCGAAAGACTTATGACCAATACGGAGCAAAGGGAAGAAACCGTCGGGGGACCGCTTTTTACCCCAGGACGAGAAAACTGAGTCCGGGGCATTCCCGCTCGCGTTTTCTTGGGACGAGCACCGGAAGTCCTCGAGCTCAGCCCGTTTCCTTCGCTGCAAGTGCATTTCCAGTGGTTTCTGACACCGGACGAGCGTTCGCCACTCGTTGGAAGCTTCGGCCATCTTTTGGACCGTTTCGGGTCGCACCACAGTTCTCCCTCCAACGAGCTCGCTTCCCGACCTATACCTCCGGAAAACGTGTCAGGGAGCATGCCAGGAGTGTGGGTTGAAGTCCTCGGAGCACGGGACCCGAAGATCGAAAGACTTATGACCAATACGGAGCAAAGGGAAGAAACCGTCGGGGGACCGCTTTTTACCCCAGGACGAGAAAACTGAGTCCGGGGCATTCCCGCTCGCGTTTTCTTGGGACGAGCACCGGAAGTCCTCGAGCTCAGCCCGTTTCCTTCGCTGCAAGTGCATTTCCAGTGGTTTCTGACACCGGACGAGCGTTCGCCACTCGTTGGAAGCTTCGGCCATCTTTTGGACCGTTTTGGGTCGCACCACAGTTCTCCCTCCAACGAGCTCGCTTCCCGACCTATACCTCCGGAAAACGTGTCAGGGAGCATGCCAGGAGTGTGGGTTGATGTCCTCGGAGCACGGGACCCGAAGATCGAAAGACTTATGACCAATACGGAGCAAAGGGAAGAAACCGTCGGGGGACCGCTTTTTACCCCAGGACGAGGAAACTGAGTCCGGGGCATTCCCGCTCGCGTTTTCTTGGGACGAGCACCAGAAGTCCTCGAGCTCAGCCCGTTTCCTTCGCTGCAAGTGCATTTCCAGTGGTTTCTGACACCGGACGAGCGTTCGCCACTCGTTGGAAGCTTCGGCCATCTTTTGGACCGTTTTGGGTCGCACCACAGTTCTCCCTCCAACGAGCTCGCTTCCCGACCTATACCTCCGGAAAACGTGTCAGGGAGCATGCCAGGAGTGTGGGTTGAAGTCCTCGGAGCACGAGACCCGAAGATCGAAAGACTTATGACCAATACGGAGCAAAGGGAAGAAACCGTCGGGGGACCGCTTTTTACCCCAGGACGAGAAAACTGAGTCCGGGGCATTCCCGCTCGCGTTTTCTTGGGACGAGCACCGGAAGTCCTCGAGCTCAGCCCGTTTCCTTCGCTGCAAGTGCATTTCCAGTGGTTTCTGACACCGGACGAGCGTTCGCCACTCGTTGGAAGCTTCGGCCATCTTTTGGACCGTTTTGGGTCCCACCACAGTTCTCCCTCCAACGAGCTCGCTTCCCGACCTATACCTCCGGAAAACGTGTCAGGGAGCATGCCAGGAGTGTGGGTTGATGTCCTCGGAGCACGGGACCCGAAGATCGAAAGACTTATGACCAATACGGAGCAAAGGGAAGAAACCGTCGGGGGACCGCTTTTTACCCCAGGACGAGAAAACTGAGTCCGGGGCATTCCCGCTCGCGTTTTCTTGGGACGAGCACCGGAAGTCCTCGAGCTCAGCCCGTTTCCTTCGCTGCAAGTGCATTTCCAGTGGTTTCTGACACCGGACGAGCGTTCGCCAGTCGTTGGAAGCTTCGGCCATCTTTTGGACCGTTTTGGGTCGCACCACAGTTCTCCCTCCAACGAGCTCGCTTCCCGACCTATACCTCCGGAAAACGTGTCAGGGAGCATGCCAGGAGTGTGGGTTGAAGTCCTCGGAGCACGAGACCCGAAGATCGAAAGACTTATGACCAATACGGAGCAAAGGGAAGAAACCGTCGGGGGACCGCTTTTTACCCCAGGACGAGAAAACTGAGTCCGGGGCATTCCCGCTCGCGTTTTCTTGGGACGAGCACCGGAAGTCCTCGAGCTCAGCCCGTTTCCTTCGCTGCAAGTGCATTTCCAGTGGTTTCTGACACCGGACGAGCGTTCGCCACTCGTTGGAAGCTTCGGCCATCTTTTGGACCGTTTTGGGTCGCACCACAGTTCTCCCTCCAACGAGCTCGCTTCCCGACCTATACCTCCGGAAAACGTGTCAGGGAGCATGCCAGCAGTGTGGGTTGAAGTCCTCGGAGCACGAGACCCGAAGATCGAAAGACTTATGACCAATACGGAGCAAAGGGAAGAAACCGTCGGGGGACCGCTTTTTACCCCAGGACGAGAAAACTGAGTCCGGGGCATTCCCGCTCGCGTTTTCTTGGGACGAGCACCGGAAGTCCTCGAGCTCAGCCCGTTTCCTTCGCTGCAAGTGCATTTCCAGTGGTTTCTGACACCGGACGAGCGTTCGCCACTCGTTGGAAGCTTCGGCCATCTTTTGGACCGTTTTGGGTCGCACCACAGTTCTCCCTCCAACGAGCTCGCTTCCCGACCTATACCTCCGGAAAACGTGTCAGGGAGCATGCCAGGAGTGTGGGTTGAAGTCCTCGGAGCACGAGACCCGAAGATCGAAAGACTTATGACCAATACGGAGCAAAGGGAAGAAACCGTCGGGGGACCGCTTTTTACCCCAGGACGAGAAAACTGAGTCCGGGGCATTCCCGCTCGCGTTTTCTTGGGACGAGCACCGGAAGTCCTCGAGCTCAGCCCGTTTCCTTCGCTGCAAGTGCATTTCCAGTGGTTTCTGACACCGGACGAGCGTTCGCCACTCGTTGGAAGCTTCGGCCATCTTTTGGACCGTTTCGGGTCGCACCACAGTTCTCCCTCCAACGAGCTCGCTTCCCGACCTATACCTTCGGAAAACGTGTCAGGGAGCATGCCAGGAGTGTGGGTTGAAGTCCTCGGAGCACGAGACCCGAAGATCGAAAGACTTATGACCAATACGGAGCAAAGGGAAGAAACCGTCGGGGGACCGCTTTTTACCCCAGGACGAGAAAACTGAGTCCGGGGCATTCCCGCTCGCGTTTTCTTGGGACGAGCACCGGAAGTCCTCGAGCTCAGCCCGTTTCCTTCGCTGCAAGTGCATTTCCAGTGGTTTCTGACACCGGACGAGCGTTCGCCACTCGTTGGAAGCTTCGGCCATCTTTTGGACCGTTTTGGGTCGCACCACAGTTCTCCCTCCAACGAGCTCGCTTCCCGACCTATACCTCCGGAAAACGTGTCAGGGAGCATGCCAGGAGTGTGGGTTGATGTCCTCGGAGCACGGGACCCGAAGATCGAAAGACTTATGACCAATACGGAGCAAAGGGAAGAAACCGTCGGGGGACCGCTTTTTACCCCAGGACGAGAAAACTGAGTCCGGGGCATTCCCGCTCGCGTTTTCTTGGGACGAGCACCGGAAGTCCTCGAGCTCAGCCCGTTTCCTTCGCTGCAAGTGCATTTCCAGTGGTTTCTGACACCGGACGAGCGTTCGCCAGTCGTTGGAAGCTTCGGCCATCTTTTGGACCGTTTTGGGTCGCACCACAGTTCTCCCTCCAACGAGCTCGCTTCCCGACCTATACCTCCGGAAAACGTGTCAGGGAGCATGCCAGGAGTGTGGGTTGAAGTCCTCGGAGCACGAGACCCGAAGATCGAAAGACTTATGACCAATACGGAGCAAAGGGAAGAAACCGTCGGGGGACCGCTTTTTACCCCAGGACGAGAAAACTGAGTCCGGGGCATTCCCGCTCGCGTTTTCTTGGGACGAGCACCGGAAGTCCTCGAGCTCAGCCCGTTTCCTTCGCTGCATGTGCATTTCCAGTGGTTTCTGACACCGGACGAGCGTTCGCCACTCGTTGGAATCTTCGGCCATCTTTTGGACCGTTTTGGGTCGCACCACAGTTCTCCCTCCAACGAGCTCGCTTCCCGACCTATACCTCCGGAAAACGTGTCAGGGAGCATGCCAGGAGTGTGGGTTGAAGTCCTCGGGGCACGAGACCCGAAGATCGAAAGACTTATGACCAATACGGAGCAAAGGGAAGAAACCGTCGGGGGACCGCTTTTTACCCCAGGACGAGAAAACTGAGTCCGGGGCATTCCCGCTCGCGTTTTCTTGGGACGAGCACCGGAAGTCCTCGAGCTCAGCCCGTTTCCTTCGCTGCAAGTGCATTTCCAGTGGTTTCTGACACCGGACGAGCGTTCGCCACTCGTTGGAAGCTTCGGCCATCTTTTGGACCGTTTTGGGTCGCACCACAGTTCTCCCTCCAACGAGCTCGCTTCCCGACCTATACCTCCGGAAAACGTGTCAGGGAGCATGCCAGGAGTGTGGGTTGAAGTCCTCGGAGCACGAGACCCGAAGATCGAAAGACTTATGACCAATACGGAGCAAAGGGAAGAAACCGTCGGGGGACCGCTTTTTACCCCAGGACGAGAAAACTGAGTCCGGGGCATTCCCGCTCGCGTTTTCTTGGGACGAGCACCGGAAGTCCTCGAGCTCAGCCCGTTTCCTTCGCTGCAAGTGCATTTCCAGTGGTTTCTGACACCGGACGAGCGTTCGCCAGTCGTTGGAAGCTTCGGCCATCTTTTGGACCGTTTTGGGTCGCACCACAGTTCTCCCTCCAACGAGCTCGCTTCCCGACCTATACCTCCGGAAAACGTGTCAGGGAGCATGCCAGGAGCGTGGGTTGAAGTCCTCGGAGCACGAGACCCGAAGATCGAAAGACTTATGACCAATACGGAGCAAAGGGAAGAAACCGTCGGGGGACCGCTTTTTACCCCAGGACGAGAAAACTGAGTCCGGGGCATTCCCGCTCGCGTTTTCTTGGGACGAGCACCGGAAGTCCTCGAGCTCAGCCCGTTTCCTTCGCTGCAAGTGCATTTCCAGTGGTTTCTGACACCGGACGAGCGTTCGCCACTCGTTGGAAGCTTCGGCCATCTTTTGGACCGTTTTGGGTCGCACCACAGTTCTCCCTCCAACGAGCTCGCTTCCCGACCTATACCTCCGGAAAACGTGTCAGGGAGCATGCCAGGAGTGTGGGTTGAAGTCCTCGGAGCACGAGACCCGAAGAACGAAAGACTTATGACCAATACGGAGCAAAGGGAAGAAACCGTCGGGGGACCGCTTTTTACCCCAGGACGAGAAAACTGAGTCCGGGGCATTCCCGCTCGCGTTTTCTTGGGACGAGCACCGGAAGTCCTCGAGCTCAGCCCGTTTCCTTCGCTGCAAGTGCATTTCCAGTGGTTTCTGACACCGGACGAGCGTTCGCCACTCGTTGGAAGCTTCGGCCATCTTTTGGACCGTTTTGGGTCGCACCACAGTTCTCCCTCCAACGAGCTCGCTTCCCGACCTATACCTCCGGAAAACGTGTCAGGGAGCATGCCAGGAGTGTGGGTTGAAGTCCTCGGAGCACGAGACCCGAAGATCGAAAGACTTATGACCAATACGGAGCAAAGGGAAGAAACCGTCGGGGGACCGCTTTTTACCCCAGGACGAGAAAACTGAGTCCGGGGCATTCCCGCTCGCGTTTTCTTGGGACGAGCACCGGAAGTCCTCGAGCTCAGCCCGTTTCCTTCGCTGCAAGTGCATTTCCAGTGGTTTCTGACACCGGACGAGCGTTCGCCACTCGTTGGAAGCTTCGGCCATCTTTTGGACCGTTTTGGGTCGCACCACAGTTCTCCCTCCAACGAGCTCGCTTCCCGACCTATACCTCCGGAAAACGTGTCAGGGAGCATGCCAGGAGTGTGGGTTGAAGTCCTCGGAGCACGAGACCCGAAGATCGAAAGACTTATGACCAATACGGAGCAAAGGGAAGAAACCGTCGGGGGACCGCTTTTTACCCCAGGACGAGAAAACTGAGTCCGGGGCATTCCCGCTCGCGTTTTCTTGGGACGAGCACCGGAAGTCCTCGAGCTCAGCCCGTTTCCTTCGCTGCAAGTGCATTTCCAGTGGTTTCTGACACCGGACGAGCGTTCGCCACTCGTTGGAAGCTTCGGCCATCTTTTGGACCGTTTTGGGTCGCACCACAGTTCTCCCTCCAACGTGCTCGCTTCCCGACCTATACCTCCGGAAAACGTGTCAGGGAGCATGCCAGGAGTGTGGGTTGAAGTCCTCGGAGCACGAGACCCGAAGATCGAAAGACTTATGACCAATACGGAGCAAAGGGAAGAAACCGTCGGGGGACCGCTTTTTACCCCAGGACGAGAAAACTGAGTCCGGGGCATTCCCGCTCGCGTTTTCTTGGGACGAGCACCGGAAGTCCTCGAGCTCAGCCCGTTTCCTTCGCTGCAAGTGCATTTCCAGTGGTTTCTGACACCGGACGAGCGTTCGCCACTCGTTGGAAGCTTCGGCCATCTTTTGGACCGTTTTGGGTCGCACCACAGTTCTCCCTCCAACGAGCTCGCTTCCCGACCTATACCTCCGGAAAACGTGTCAGGGAGCATGCCAGGAGTGTGGGTTGAAGTCCTCGGAGCACGAGACCCGAAGATCGAAAGACTTATGACCAATACGGAGCAAAGGGAAGAAACCGTCGGGGGACCGCTTTTTACCCCAGGACGAGAAAACTGAGTCCGGGGCATTCCCGCTCGCGTTTTCTTGGGACGAGCACCGGAAGTCCTCGAGCTCAGCCCGTTTCCTTCGCTGCAAGTGCATTTCCAGTGGTTTCTGACACCGGACGAGCGTTCGCCACTCGTTGGAAGCTTCGGCCATCTTTTGGACCGTTTTGGGTCGCACCACAGTTCTCCCTCCAACGAGCTCGCTTCCCGACCTATACCTCCGGAAAACGTGTCAGGGAGCATGCCAGGAGTGTGGGTTGAAGTCCTCGGAGCACGAGACCCGAAGATCGAAAGACTTATGACCAATACGGAGCAAAGGGAAGAAACCGTCGGGGGACCGCTTTTTACCCCAGGACGAGAAAACTGAGTCCGGGGCATTCCCGCTCGCGTTTTCTTGGGACGAGCACCGGAAGTCCTCGAGCTCAGCCCGTTTCCTTCGCTGCAAGTGCATTTCCAGTGGTTTCTGACACCGGACGAGCGTTCGCCACTCGTTGGAAGCTTCGGCCATCTTTTGGACCGTTTTGGGTCGCACCACAGTTCTCCCTCCAACGAGCTCGCTTCCCGACCTATACCTCCGGAAAACGTGTCAGGGAGCATGCCAGGAGTGTGGGTTGAAGTCCTCGGAGCACGAGACCCGAAGATCGAAAGACTTATGACCAATACGGAGCAAAGGGAAGAAACCGTCGGGGGACCGCTTTTTACCCCAGGACGAGAAAACTGAGTCCGGGGCATTCCCGCTCGCGTTTTCTTGGGACGAGCACCGGAAGTCCTCGAGCTCAGCCCGTTTCCTTCGCTGCAAGTGCATTTCCAGTGGTTTCTGACACCGGACGAGCGTTCGCCACTCGTTGGAAGCTTCGGCCATCTTTTGGACCGTTTTGGGTCGCACCACAGTTCTCCCTCCAACGTGCTCGCTTCCCGACCTATACCTCCGGAAAACGTGTCAGGGAGCATGCCAGGAGTGTGGGTTGAAGTCCTCGGAGCACGAGACCCGAAGATCGAAAGACTTATGACCAATACGGAGCAAAGGGAAGAAACCGTCGGGGGACCGCTTTTTACCCCAGGACGAGAAAACTGAGTCCGGGGCATTCCCGCTCGCGTTTTCTTGGGACGAGCACCGGAAGTCCTCGAGCTCAGCCCGTTTCCTTCGCTGCAAGTGCATTTCCAGTGGTTTCTGACACCGGACGAGCGTTCGCCACTCGTTGGAAGCTTCGGCCATCTTTTGGACCGTTTTGGGTCGCACCACAGTTCTCCCTCCAACGAGCTCGCTTCCCGACCTATACCTCCGGAAAACGTGTCAGGGAGCATGCCAGGAGTGTGGGTTGAAGTCCTCGGAGCACGAGACCCGAAGATCGAAAGACTTATGACCAATACGGAGCAAAGGGAAGAAACCGTCGGGGGACCGCTTTTTACCCCAGGACGAGAAAACTGAGTCCGGGGCATTCCCGCTCGCGTTTTCTTGGGACGAGCACCGGAAGTCCTCGAGCTCAGCCCGTTTCCTTCGCTGCAAGTGCATTTCCAGTGGTTTCTGACACCGGACGAGCGTTCGCCACTCGTTGGAAGCTTCGGCCATCTTTTGGACCGTTTTGGGTCGCACCACAGTTCTCCCTCCAACGAGCTCGCTTCCCGACCTATACCTCCGGAAAACGTGTCAGGGAGCATGCCAGGAGTGTGGGTTGAAGTCCTCGGAGCACGAGACCCGAAGATCGAAAGACTTATGACCAATACGGAGCAAAGGGAAGAAACCGTCGGGGGACCGCTTTTTACCCCAGGACGAGAAAACTGAGTCCGGGGCATTCCCGCTCGCGTTTTCTTGGGACGAGCACCGGAAGTCCTCGAGCTCAGCCCGTTTCCTTCGCTGCAAGTGCATTTCCAGTGGTTTCTGACACCGGACGAGCGTTCGCCACTCGTTGGAAGCTTCGGCCATCTTTTGGACCGTTTTGGGTCGCACCACAGTTCTCCCTCCAACGAGCTCGCTTCCCGACCTATACCTCCGGAAAACGTGTCAGGGAGCATGCCAGGAGTGTGGGTTGAAGTCCTCGGAGCACGAGACCCGAAGATCGAAAGACTTATGACCAATACGGAGCAAAGGGAAGAAACCGTCGGGGGACCGCTTTTTACCCCAGGACGAGAAAACTGAGTCCGGGGCATTCCCGCTCGCGTTTTCTTGGGACGAGCACCGGAAGTCCTCGAGCTCAGCCCGTTTCCTTCGCTGCAAGTGCATTTCCAGTGGTTTCTGACACCGGACGAGCGTTCGCCACTCGTTGGAAGCTTCGGCCATCTTTTGGACCGTTTTGGGTCGCACCACAGTTCTCCCTCCAACGAGCTCGCTTCCCGACCTATACCTCCGGAAAACGTGTCAGGGAGCATGCCAGGAGTGTGGGTTGAAGTCCTCGGAGCACGAGACCCGAAGATCGAAAGACTTATGACCAATACGGAGCAAAGGGAAGAAACCGTCGGGGGACCGCTTTTTACCCCAGGACGAGAAAACTGAGTCCGGGGCATTCCCGCTCGCGTTTTCTTGGGACGAGCACCGGAAGTCCTCGAGCTCAGCCCGTTTCCTTCGCTGCAAGTGCATTTCCAGTGGTTTCTGACACCGGACGAGCGTTCGCCACTCGTTGGAAGCTTCGGCCATCTTTTGGACCGTTTTGGGTCGCACCACAGTTCTCCCTCCAACGAGCTCGCTTCCCGACCTATACCTCCGGAAAACGTGTCAGGGAGCATGCCAGGAGTGTGGGTTGAAGTCCTCGGAGCACGAGACCCGAAGATCGAAAGACTTATGACCAATACGGAGCAAAGGGAAGAAACCGTCGGGGGACCGCTTTTTACCCCAGGACGAGAAAACTGAGTCCGGGGCATTCCCGCTCGCGTTTTCTTGGGACGAGCACCGGAAGTCCTCGAGCTCAGCCCGTTTCCTTCGCTGCAAGTGCATTTCCAGTGGTTTCTGACACCGGACGAGCGTTCGCCACTCGTTGGAAGCTTCGGCCATCTTTTGGACCGTTTTGGGTCGCACCACAGTTCTCCCTCCAACGAGCTCGCTTCCCGACCTATACCTCCGGAAAACGTGTCAGGGAGCATGCCAGGAGTGTGGGTTGAAGTCCTCGGAGCACGAGACCCGAAGATCGAAAGACTTATGACCAATACGGAGCAAAGGGAAGAAACCGTCGGGGGACCGCTTTTTACCCCAGGACGAGAAAACTGAGTCCGGGGCATTCCCGCTCGCGTTTTCTTGGGACGAGCACCGGAAGTCCTCGAGCTCAGCCCGTTTCCTTCGCTGCAAGTGCATTTCCAGTGGTTTCTGACACCGGACGAGCGTTCGCCACTCGTTGGAAGCTTCGGCCATCTTTTGGACCGTTTTGGGTCGCACCACAGTTCTCCCTCCAACGAGCTCGCTTCCCGACCTATACCTCCGGAAAACGTGTCAGGGAGCATGCCAGGAGTGTGGGTTGAAGTCCTCGGAGCACGAGACCCGAAGATCGAAAGACTTATGACCAATACGGAGCAAAGGGAAGAAACCGTCGGGGGACCGCTTTTTACCCCAGGACGAGAAAACTGAGTCCGGGGCATTCCCGCTCGCGTTTTCTTGGGACGAGCACCGGAAGTCCTCGAGCTCAGCCCGTTTCCTTCGCTGCAAGTGCATTTCCAGTGGTTTCTGACACCGGACGAGCGTTCGCCACTCGTTGGAAGCTTCGGCCATCTTTTGGACCGTTTTGGGTCGCACCACAGTTCTCCCTCCAACGAGCTCGCTTCCCGACCTATACCTCCGGAAAACGTGTCAGGGAGCATGCCAGGAGTGTGGGTTGAAGTCCTCGGAGCACGAGACCCGAAGATCGAAAGACTTATGACCAATACGGAGCAAAGGGAAGAAACCGTCGGGGGACCGCTTTTTACCCCAGGACGAGAAAACTGAGTCCGGGGCATTCCCGCTCGCGTTTTCTTGGGACGAGCACCGGAAGTCCTCGAGCTCAGCCCGTTTCCTTCGCTGCAAGTGCATTTCCAGTGGTTTCTGACACCGGACGAGCGTTCGCCACTCGTTGGAAGCTTCGGCCATCTTTTGGACCGTTTTGGGTCGCACCACAGTTCTCCCTCCAACGAGCTCGCTTCCCGACCTATACCTCCGGAAAACGTGTCAGGGAGCATGCCAGGAGTGTGGGTTGAAGTCCTCGGAGCACGAGACCCGAAGAACGAAAGACTTATGACCAATACGGAGCAAAGGGAAGAAACCGTCGGGGGACCGCTTTTTACCCCAGGACGAGAAAACTGAGTCCGGGGCATTCCCGCTCGCGTTTTCTTGGCACGAGCACCGGAAGTCCTCGAGCTCAGCCCGTTTCCTTCGCTGCAAGTGCATTTCCAGTGGTTTCTGACACCGGACGAGCGTTCGCCACTCGTTGGAAGCTTCGGCCATCTTTTGGACCGTTTTGGGTCGCACCAAAGTTCTCCCTCCAACGAGCTCGCTTCCCGACCTATACCTCCGGAAAACGTGTCAGGGAGCATGCCAGGAGTGTGGGTTGAAGTCCTCGGAGCACGAGACCCGAAGATCGAAAGACTTATGACCAATACGGAGCAAAGGGAAGAAACCGTCGGGGGACCGCTTTTTACCCCAGGACGAGAAAACTGAGTCCGGGGCATTCCCGCTCGCGTTTTCTTGGGACGAGCACCGGAAGTCCTCGAGCTCAGCCCGTTTCCTTCGCTGCAAGTGCATTTCCAGTGGTTTCTGACACCGGACGAGCGTTCGCCACTCGTTGGAAGCTTCGGCCATCTTTTGGACCGTTTTGGGTCGCACCACAGTTCTCCCTCCAACGAGCTCGCTTCCCGACCTATACCTCCGGAAAACGTGTCAGGGAGCATGCCAGGAGTGTGGGTTGAAGTCCTCGGAGCACGAGACCCGAAGATCGAAAGACTTATGACCAATACGGAGCAAAGGGAAGAAACCGTCGGGGGACCGCTTTTTACCCCAGGACGAGAAAACTGAGTCCGGGGCATTCCCGCTCGCGTTTTCTTGGGACGAGCACCGGAAGTCCTCGAGCTCAGCCCGTTTCCTTCGCTGCAAGTGCATTTCCAGTGGTTTCTGACACCGGACGAGCGTTCGCCACTCGTTGGAAGCTTCGGCCATCTTTTGGACCGTTTTGGGTCGCACCACAGTTCTCCCTCCAACGAGCTCGCTTCCCGACCTATACTTCCGGAAAACGTGTCAGGGAGCATGCCAGGAGTGTGGGTTGAAGTCCTCGGAGCACGAGACCCGAAGAACGAAAGACTTATGACCAATACGGAGCAAAGGGAAGAAACCGTCGGGGGACCGCTTTTTACCCCAGGACGAGAAAACTGAGTCCGGGGCATTCCCGCTCGCGTTTTCATGGCACGAGCACCGGAAGTCCTCGAGCTCAGCCCGTTTCCTTCGCTGCAAGTGCATTTCCAGTGGTTTCTGACACCGGACGAGCGTTCGCCACTCGTTGGAAGCTTCGGCCATCTTTTGGACCGTTTTGGGTCGCACCAAAGTTCTCCCTCCAACGAGTTCGCTTCCCGACCTATACCTCCGGAAAACGTGTCAGGGAGCATGCCAGGAGTGTGGGTTGAAGTCCTCGGAGCACGAGACCCGAAGATCGAAAGACTTATGACCAATACGGAGCAAAGGGAAGAAACCGTCGGGGGACCGCTTTTTACCCCAGGACGAGAAAACTGAGTCCGGGGCATTCCCGCTCGCGTTTTCTTGGGACGAGCACCGGAAGTCCTCGAGCTCAGCCCGTTTCCTTCGCTGCAAGTGCATTTCCAGTGGTTTCTGACACCGGACGAGCGTTCGGCACTCGTTGGAAGCTTCGGCCATCTTTTGGATCGTTTTGGGTCGCACCACAGTTCTCCCTCCAACGAGCTCGCTTCCCGACCTATCCTCCGGAAAACGTGTCAGGGAGCATGCCAGGAGTGTGGGTTGAAGTCCTCGGAGCACGAGACCCGAAGATCGAAAGACTTATGACCAATACGGAGCAAAGGGAAGAAACCGTCGGGGGACCGCTTTTTACCCCAGGACGAGAAAACTGAGTCCGGGGCATTCCCGCTCGCGTTTTCTTGGGACGAGCACCGGAAGTCCTCGAGCTCAGCCCGTTTCCTTCGCTGCAAGTGCATTTCCAGTGGTTTCTGACACCGGACGAGCGTTCGGCACTCGTTGGAAGCTTCGGCCATCTTTTGGATCGTTTTGGGTCGCACCACAGTTCTCCCTCCAACGAGCTCGCTTCCCGACCTATACCTCCGGAAAACGTGTCAGGGAGCATGCCAGGAGTGTGGGTTGAAGTCCTCGGAGCACGAGACCCGAAGATCGAAAGACTTATGACCAATACGGAGCAAAGGGAAGAAACCGTCGGGGGACCGCTTTTTACCCCAGGACGAGAAAACTGAGTCCGGGGCATTCCCGCTCGCGTTTTCTTGGGACGAGCACCGGAAGTCCTCGAGCTCCGCCCGTTTCCTTCGCTGCAAGTGCATTTCCAGTGGTTTCTGACACCGGACGAGCGTTCGCCACTCGTTGGAAGCTTCGGCCATCTTTTGGATCGTTTTGGGTCGCACCACAGTTCTCCCTCCAACGAGCTCGCTTCCCGACCTATACCTCCGGAAAACGTGTCAGGGAGCATGCCAGGAGTGTGGGTTGAAGTCCTCGGAGCACGAGACCCGAAGATCGAAAGACTTATGACCAATACGGAGCAAAGGGAAGAAACCGTCGGGGGACCGCTTTTTAACCCAGGACGAGAAAACTGAGTCCGGGGCATTCCCGCTCGCGTTTTCTTGGGACGAGCACCGGAAGTCCTCGAGCTCAGCCCGTTTCCTTCGCTGCAAGTGCATTTCCAGTGGTTTCTGACACCGGACGAGCGTTCGCCACTCGTTGGAAGCTTCGGCCATCTTTTGGACCGTTTTGGGTCGCACCACAGTTCTCCCTCCAACGAGCTCGCTTCCCGACCTATACCTCCGGAAAACGTGTCAGGGAGCATGCCAGGAGTGTGGGTTGAAGTCCTCGGAGCACGAGACCCGAAGATCGAAAGACTTATGACCAATACGGAGCAAAGGGAAGAAACCGTCGGGGGACCGCTTTTTACCCCAGGACGAGAAAACTGAGTCCGGGGCATTCCCGCTCGCGTTTTCTTGGGACGAGCACCGGAAGTCCTCGAGCTCAGCCCGTTTCCTTCGCTGCAAGTGCATTTCCAGTGGTTTCTGACACCGGACGAGCGTTCGCCACTCGTTGGAAGCTTCGGCCATCTTTTGGACCGTTTTGGGTCGCACCACAGTTCTCCCTCCAACGAGCTCGCTTCCCGACCTATACCTCCGGAAAACGTGTCAGGGAGCATGCCAGGAGTGTGGGTTGAAGTCCTCGGAGCACGAGACCCGAAGATCGAAAGACTTATGACCAATACGGAGCAAAGGGAAGAAACCGTCGGGGGACCGCTTTTTACCCCAGGACGAGAAAACTGAGTCCGGGGCATTCCCGCTCGCGTTTTCTTGGGACGAGCACCGGAAGTCCTCGAGCTCAGCCCGTTTCCTTCGCTGCAAGTGCATTTCCAGTGGTTTCTGACACCGGACGAGCGTTCGCCACTCGTTGGAAGCTTCGGCCATCTTTTGGACCGTTTTGGGTCGCACCACAGTTCTCCCTCCAACGAGCTCGCTTCCCGACCTATACCTCCGGAAAACGTGTCAGGGAGCATGCCAGGAGTGTGGGTTGAAGTCCTCGGAGCACGAGACCCGAAGATCGAAAGACTTATGACCAATACGGAGCAAAGGGAAGAAACCGTCGGGGGACCGCTTTTTACCCCAGGACGAGAAAACTGAGTCCGGGGCATTCCCGCTCGCGTTTTCTTGGGACGAGCACCGGAAGTCCTCGAGCTCAGCCCGTTTCCTTCGCTGCAAGTGCATTTCCAGTGGTTTCTGACACCGGACGAGCGTTCGCCACTCGTTGGAAGCTTCGGCCATCTTTTGGACCGTTTTGGGTCGCACCACAGTTCTCCCTCCAACGAGCTCGCTTCCCGACCTATACCTCCGGAAAACGTGTCAGGGAGCATGCCAGGAGTGTGGGTTGAAGTCCTCGGAGCACGAGACCCGAAGATCGAAAGACTTATGACCAATACGGAGCAAAGGGAAGAAACCGTCGGGGGACCGCTTTTTACCCCAGGACGAGAAAACTGAGTCCGGGGCATTCCCGCTCGCGTTTTCTTGGGACGAGCACCGGAAGTCCTCGAGCTCAGCCCGTTTCCTTCGCTGCAAGTGCATTTCCAGTGGTTTCTGACACCGGACGAGCGTTCGCCACTCGTTGGAAGCTTCGGCCATCTTTTGGACCGTTTTGGGTCGCACCACAGTTCTCCCTCCAACGAGCTCGCTTCCCGACCTATACCTCCGGAAAACGTGTCAGGGAGCATGCCAGGAGTGTGGGTTGAAGTCCTCGGAGCACGAGACCCGAAGATCGAAAGACTTATGACCAATACGGAGCAAAGGGAAGAAACCGTCGGGGGACCGCTTTTTACCCCAGGACGAGAAAACTGAGTCCGGGGCATTCCCGCTCGCGTTTTCTTGGGACGAGCACCGGAAGTCCTCGAGCTCAGCCCGTTTCCTTCGCTGCAAGTGCACTTCCAGTGGTTTCTGACACCGGACGAGCGTTCGCCACTCGTTGGAAGCTTCGGCCATCTTTTGGACCGTTTTGGGTCGCACCACAGTTCTCCCTCCAACGAGCTCGCTTCCCGACCTATACCTCCGGAAAACGTGTCAGGGAGCATGCCAGGAGTGTGGGTTGAAGTCCTCGGAGCACGAGACCCGAAGATCGAAAGACTTATGACCAATACGGAGCAAAGGGAAGAAACCGTCGGGGGACCGCTTTTTACCCCAGGACGAGAAAACTGAGTCCGGGGCATTCCCGCTCGCGTTTTCTTGGGACGAGCACCGGAAGTCCTCGAGCTCAGCCCGTTTCGTTTGCTGCAAGTGCACTTCCAGTGGTTTCTGACACCGGACGAGCGTTCGCCACTCGTTGGAAGCTTCGGCCATCTTTTGGACCGTTTTGGGTCGCACCACAGTTCTCCCTCCAACGAGCTCGCTTCCCGACCTATACCTCCGGAAAACGTGTCAGGGAGCATGCCAGGAGTGTGGGTTGAAGTCCTCGGAGCACGAGACCCGAAGATCGAAAGACTTATGACCAATACGGAGCAAAGGGAAGAAACCGTCGGGGGACCGCTTTTTACCCCAGGACGAGAAAACTGAGTCCGGGGCATTCCCGCTCGCGTTTTCTTGGGACGAGCACCGGAAGTCCTCGAGCTCAGCCCGTTTCCTTCGCTGCAAGTGCACTTCCAGTGGTTTCTGACACCGGACGAGCGTTCGCCACTCGTTGGAAGCTTCGGCCATCTTTTGGACCGTTTTGGGTCGCACCACAGTTCTCCCTCCAACGAGCTCGCTTCCCGACCTATACCTCCGGAAAACGTGTCAGGGAGCATGCCAGGAGTGTGGGTTGAAGTCCTCGGAGAACGAGACCCGAAGATCGAAAGACTTATGACCAATACGGAGCAAAGGGAAGAAACCGTCGGGGGACCGCTTTTTACCCCAGGACGAGAAAACTGAGTCCGGGGCATTCCCGCTCGCGTTTTCTTGGGACGAGCACCGGAAGTCCTCGAGCTCAGCCCATTTCCTTCGCTGCAAGTGCACTTCCAGTGGTTTCTGACACCGGACGAGCGTTCGCCACTCGTTGGAAGCTTCGGCCATCTTTTGGACCGTTTTGGGTCGCACCACAGTTCTCCCTCCAACGAGCTCGCTTCCCGACCTATACCTCCGGAAAACGTGTCAGGGAGCATGCCAGGAGTGTGGGTTGAAGTCCTCGGAGCACGTGACCCGAAGATCGAAAGACTTATGACCAATACGGAGCAAAGGGAAGAAACCGTCGGGGGACCGCTTTTTACCCCAGGACGAGAAAACTGAGTCCGGGGCATTCCCGCTCGCGTTTTCTTGGGACGAGCACCGGAAGTCCTCGAGCTCAGCCCGTTTCCTTCGCTGCAAGTGCATTTCCAGTGGTTTCTGACACCGGACGAGCGTTCGCCACTCGTTGGAAGCTTCGGCCATCTTTTGGACCGTTTTGGGTCGCACCACAGTTCTCCCTCCAACGAGCTCGCTTCCCGACCTATACCTCCGGAAAACGTGTCAGGGAGCATGCCAGGAGTGTGGGTTGAAGTCCTCGGAGCACGTGACCCGAAGATCGAAAGACTTATGACCAATACGGAGCAAAGGGAAGAAACCGTCGGGGGACCGCTTTTTACCCCAGGACGAGAAAACTGAGTCCGGGGCATTCCCGCTCGCGTTTTCTTGGGACGAGCACCGGAAGTCCTCGAGCTCAGCCCGTTTCCTTCGCTGCAAGTGCATTTCCAGTGGTTTCTGACACCGGACGAGCGTTCGCCACTCGTTGGAAGCTTCGGCCATCTTTTGGACCGTTTTGGGTCGCACCACAGTTCTCCCTCCAACGAGCTCGCTTCCCGACCTATACCTCCGGAAAACGTGTCAGGGAGCATGCCAGGAGTGTGGGTTGAAGTCCTCGGAGCACGAGACCCGAAGATCGAAAGACTTATGACCAATACGGAGCAAAGGGAAGAAACCGTCGGGGGACCGCTTTTTACCCCAGGACGAGAAAACTGAGTCCGGGGCATTCCCGCTCGCGTTTTCTTGGGACGAGCACCGGAAGTCCTCGAGCTCAGCCCGTTTCCTTCGCTGCAAGTGCACTTCCAGTGGTTTCTGACACCGGACGAGCGTTCGCCACTCGTTGGAAGCTTCGGCCATCTTTTGGACCGTTTTGGGTCGCACCACAGTTCTCCCTCCAACGAGCTCGCTTCCCGACCTATACCTCCGGAAAACGTGTCAGGGAGCATGCCAGGAGTGTGGGTTGAAGTCCTCGGAGCACGAGACCCGAAGATCGAAAGACTTATGACCAATACGGAGCAAAGGGAAGAAACCGTCGGGGGACCGCTTTTTACCCCAGGACGAGAAAACTGAGTCCGGGGCATTCCCGCTCGCGTTTTCTTGGGACGAGCACCGGAAGTCCTCGAGCTCAGCCCGTTTCGTTTGCTGCAAGTGCACTTCCAGTGGTTTCTGACACCGGACGAGCGTTCGCCACTCGTTGGAAGCTTCGGCCATCTTTTGGACCGTTTTGGGTCGCACCACAGTTCTCCCTCCAACGAGCTCGCTTCCCGACCTATACCTCCGGAAAACGTGTCAGGGAGAATGCCAGGAGTGTGGGTTGAAGTCCTCGGAGCACGAGACCCGAAGATCGAAAGACTTATGACCAATACGGAGCAAAGGGAAGAAACCGTCGGGGGACCGCTTTTTACCCCAGGACGAGAAAACTGAGTCCGGGGCATTCCCGCTCGCGTTTTCTTGGGACGAGCACCGGAAGTCCTCGAGCTCAGCCCGTTTCCTTCGCTGCAAGTGCACTTCCAGTGGTTTCTGACACCGGACGAGCGTTCGCCACTCGTTGGAAGCTTCGGCCATCTTTTGGACCGTTTTGGGTCGCACCACAGTTCTCCCTCCAACGAGCTCGCTTCCCGACCTATACCTCCGGAAAACGTGTCAGGGAGCATGCCAGGAGTGTGGGTTGAAGTCCTCGGAGAACGAGACCCGAAGATCGAAAGACTTATGACCAATACGGAGCAAAGGGAAGAAACCGTCGGGGGACCGCTTTTTACCCCAGGACGAGAAAACTGAGTCCGGGGCATTCCCGCTCGCGTTTTCTTGGGACGAGCACCGGAAGTCCTCGAGCTCAGCCCATTTCCTTCGCTGCAAGTGCACTTCCAGTGGTTTCTGACACCGGACGAGCGTTCGCCACTCGTTGGAAGCTTCGGCCATCTTTTGGACCGTTTTGGGTCGCACCACAGTTCTCCCTCCAACGAGCTCGCTTCCCGACCTATACCTCCGGAAAACGTGTCAGGGAGCATGCCAGGAGTGTGGGTTGAAGTCCTCGGAGCACGTGACCCGAAGATCGAAAGACTTATGACCAATACGGAGCAAAGGGAAGAAACCGTCGGGGGACCGCTTTTTACCCCAGGACGAGAAAACTGAGTCCGGGGCATTCCCGCTCGCGTTTTCTTGGGACGAGCACCGGAAGTCCTCGAGCTCAGCCCGTTTCCTTCGCTGCAAGTGCATTTCCAGTGGTTTCTGACACCGGACGAGCGTTCGCCACTCGTTGGAAGCTTCGGCCATCTTTTGGACCGTTTTGGGTCGCACCACAGTTCTCCCTCCAACGAGCTCGCTTCCCGACCTATACCTCCGGAAAACGTGTCAGGGAGCATGCCAGGAGTGTGGGTTGAAGTCCTCGGAGCACGTGACCCGAAGATCGAAAGACTTATGACCAATACGGAGCAAAGGGAAGAAACCGTCGGGGGACCGCTTTTTACCCCAGGACGAGAAAACTGAGTCCGGGGCATTCCCGCTCGCGTTTTCTTGGGACGAGCACCGGAAGTCCTCGAGCTCAGCCCGTTTCCTTCGCTGCAAGTGCACTTCCAGTGGTTTCTGACACCGGACGAGCGTTCGCCACTCGTTGGAAGCTTCGGCCATCTTTTGGACCGTTTTGGGTCGCACCACAGTTCTCCCTCCAACGAGCTCGCTTCCCGACCTATACCTCCGGAAAACGTGTCAGGGAGCATGCCAGGAGTGTGGGTTGAAGTCCTCGGAGCACGTGACCCGAAGATCGAAAGACTTATGACCAATACGGAGCAAAGGGAAGAAACCGTCGGGGGACCGCTTTTTACCCCAGGACGAGAAAACTGAGTCCGGGGCATTCCCGCTCGCGTTTTCTTGGGACGAGCACCGGAAGTCCTCGAGCTCAGCCCGTTTCCTTCGCTGCAAGTGCATTTCCAGTGGTTTCTGACACCGGACGAGCGTTCGCCACTCGTTGGAAGCTTCGGCCATCTTTTGGACCGTTTTGGGTCGCACCACAGTTCTCCCTCCAACGAGCTCGCTTCCCGACCTATACCTCCGGAAAACGTGTCAGGGAGCATGCCAGGAGTGTGGGTTGAAGTCCTCGGAGCACGTGACCCGAAGATCGAAAGACTTATGACCAATACGGAGCAAAGGGAAGAAACCGTCGGGGGACCGCTTTTTACCCCAGGACGAGAAAACTGAGTCCGGGGCATTCCCGCTCGCGTTTTCTTGGGACGAGCACCGGAAGTCCTCGAGCTCAGCCCGTTTCCTTCGCTGCAAGTGCATTTCCAGTGGTTTCTGACACCGGACGAGCGTTCGCCACTCGTTGGAAGCTTCGGCCATCTTTTGGACCGTTTTGGGTCGCACCACAGTTCTCCCTCCAACGAGCTCGCTTCCCGACCTATACCTCCGGAAAACGTGTCAGGGAGCATGCCAGGAGTGTGGGTTGAAGTCCTCGGAGCACGAGACCCGAAGATCGAAAGACTTATGACCAATACGGAGCAAAGGGAAGAAACCGTCGGGGGACCGCTTTTTACCCCAGGACGAGAAAACTGAGTCCGGGGCATTCCCGCTCGCGTTTTCTTGGGACGAGCACCGGAAGTCCTCGAGCTCAGCCCGTTTCCTTCGCTGCAAGTGCATTTCCAGTGGTTTCTGACACCGGACGAGCGTTCGCCACTCGTTGGAAGCTTCGGCCATCTTTTGGACCGTTTTGGGTCGCACCACAGTTCTCCCTCCAACGAGCTCGCTTCCCGACCTATACCTCCGGAAAACGTGTCAGGGAGCATGCCAGGAGTGTGGGTTGAAGTCCTCGGAGCACGAGACCCGAAGATCGAAAGACTTATGACCAATACGGAGCAAAGGGAAGAAACCGTCGGGGGACCGCTTTTTACCCCAGGACGAGAAAACTGAGTCCGGGGCATTCCCGCTCGCGTTTTCTTGGGACGAGCACCGGAAGTCCTCGAGCTCAGCCCGTTTCCTTCGCTGCAAGTGCATTTCCAGTGGTTTCTGACACCGGACGAGCGTTCGCCACTCGTTGGAAGCTTCGGCCATCTTTTGGACCGTTTTGGGTCGCACCACAGTTCTCCCTCCAACGAGCTCGCTTCCCGACCTATACCTCCGGAAAACGTGTCAGGGAGCATGCCAGGAGTGTGGGTTGAAGTCCTCGGAGCACGAGACCCGAAGATCGAAAGACTTATGACCAATACGGAGCAAAGGGAAGAAACCGTCGGGGGACCGCTTTTTACCCCAGGACGAGAAAACTGAGTCCGGGGCATTCCCGCTCGCGTTTTCTTGGGACGAGCACCGGAAGTCCTCGAGCTCAGCCCGTTTCCTTCGCTGCAAGTGCATTTCCAGTGGTTTCTGACACCGGACGAGCGTTCGCCACTCGTTGGAAGCTTCGGCCATCTTTTGGACCGTTTTGGGTCGCACCACAGTTCTCCCTCCAACGAGCTCGCTTCCCGACCTATACCTCCGGAAAACGTGTCAGGGAGCATGCCAGGAGTGTGGGTTGAAGTCCTCGGAGCACGAGACCCGAAGATCGAAAGACTTATGACCAATACGGAGCAAAGGGAAGAAACCGTCGGGGGACCGCTTTTTACCCCAGGACGAGAAAACTGAGTCCGGGGCATTTCCGCTCGCGTTTTGTTGGGACGAGCACCGGAAGTCCTCGAGCTCAGCCCGTTTCCTTCGCTGCAAGTGCATTTCCAGTGGTTTCTGACACCGGACGAGCGTTCGCCACTCGTTGGAAGCTTCGGCCATCTTTTGGACCGTTTTGGGTCGCACCACAGTTCTCCCTCCAACGAGCTCGCTTCCCGACCTATACCTCCGGAAAACGTGTCAGGGAGCATGCCAGGAGTGTGGGTTGAAGTCCTCGGAGCACGAGACCCGAAGATCGAAAGACTTATGACCAATACGGAGCAAAGGGAAGAAACCGTCGGGGGACCGCTTTTTACCCCAGGACGAGAAAACTGAGTCCGGGGCATTCCCGCTCGCGTTTTCTTGGGACGAGCACCGGAAGTCCTCGAGCTCAGCCCGTTTCCTTCGCTGCAAGTGCATTTCCAGTGGTTTCTGACACCGGACGAGCGTTCGCCACTCGTTGGAAGCTTCGGCCATCTTTTGGACCGTTTTGGGTCGCACCACAGTTCTCCCTCCAACGAGCTCGCTTCCCGACCTATACCTCCGGAAAACGTGTCAGGGAGCATGCCAGGAGTGTGGGTTGAAGTCCTCGGAGCACGAGACCCGAAGATCGAAAGACTTATGACCAATACGGAGCAAAGGGAAGAAACCGTCGGGGGACCGCTTTTTACCCCAGGACGAGAAAACTGAGTCCGGGGCATTCCCGCTCGCGTTTTCTTGGGACGAGCACCGGAAGTCCTCGAGCTCAGCCCGTTTCCTTCGCTGCAAGTGCATTTCCAGTGGTTTCTGACACCGGACGAGCGTTCGCCACTCGTTGGAAGCTTCGGCCATCTTTTGGACCGTTTTTGGTCGCACCACAGTTCTCCCTCCAACGAGCTCGCTTCCCGACCTATACCTCCGGAAAACGTGTCAGGGAGCATGCCAGGAGTGTGGGTTGAAGTCCTCGGAGCACGAGACCCGAAGATCGAAAGACTTATGAACAATACGGAGCAAAGGGAAGAAACCGTCGGGGGACCGCTTTTTACCCCAGGACGAGAAAACTGAGTCCGGGGCATTCCCGCTCGCGTTTTCTTGGGACGAGCACCGGAAGTCCTCGAGCTCAGCCCGTTTCCTTCGCTGCAAGTGCATTTTCAGTGGTTTCTGACACCGGACGAGCGTTCGCCACTCGTTGGAAGCTTCGGCCATCTTTTGGACCGTTTTGGGTCGCACCACAGTTCTCCCTCCAACGAGCTCGCTTCCCGACCTATACCTCCGGAAAACGTGTCAGGGAGCATGCCAGGAGTGTGGGTTGAAGTCCTCGGAGCACGAGACCCGAAGATCGAAAGACTTATGACCAATACGGAGCAAAGGGAAGAAACCGTCGGGGGACCGCTTTTTACCCCAGGACGAGAAAACTGAGTCCGGGGCATTCCCGCTGGCGTTTTCTTGGGACGAGCACCGGAAGTCCTCGAGCTCAGCCCGTTTCCTTCGCTGCAAGTGCATTTCCAGTGGTTTCTGACACCGGACGAGCGTTCGCCACTCGTTGGAAGCTTCGGCCATCTTTTGGACCGTTTTGGGTCGCACCACAGTTCTCCCTCCAACGAGCTCGCTTCCCGACCTATACCTCCGGAAAACGTGTCAGGGAGCATGCCAGGAGTGTGGGTTGAAGTCCTCGGAGCACGAGACCCGAAGATCGAAAGACTTATGACCAATACGGAGCAAAGGGAAGAAACCGTCGGGGGACCGCTTTTTACCCCAGGACGAGAAAACTGAGTCCGGGGCATTCCCGCTCGCGTTTTCTTGGGACGAGCACCGGAAGTCCTCGAGCTCAGCCCGTTTCCTTCGCTGCAAGTGCATTTCCAGTGGTTTCTGACACCGGACGAGCGTTCGCCACTCGTTGGAAGCTTCGGCCATCTTTTGGACCGTTTTGGGTCGCACCACAGTTCTCCCTCCAACGAGCTCGCTTCCCGACCTATACCTCCGGAAAACGTGTCAGGGAGCATGCCAGGAGTGTGGGTTGAAGTCCTCGGAGCACGAGACCCGAAGATCGAAAGACTTATGACCAATACGGAGCAAAGGGAAGAAACCGTCGGGGGACCGCTTTTTACCCCAGGACGAGAAAACTGAGTCCGGGGCATTCCCGCTCGCGTTTTCTTGGGACGAGCACCGGAAGTCCTCGAGCTCAGCCCGTTTCCTTCGCTGCAAGTGCATTTCCAGTGGTTTCTGACACCGGACGAGCGTTCGCCACTCGTTGGAAGCTTCGGCCATCTTTTGGACCGTTTTGGGTCGCACCACAGTTCTCCCTCCAACGAGCTCGCTTCCCGACCTATACCTCCGGAAAACGTGTCAGGGAGCATGCCAGGAGTGTGGGTTGAAGTCCTCGGAGCACGAGACCCGAAGATCGAAAGACTTATGACCAATACGGAGCAAAGGGAAGAAACCGTCGGGGGACCGCTTTTTACCCCAGGACGAGAAAACTGAGTCCGGGGCATTCCCGCTCGCGTTTTCTTGGGACGAGCACCGGAAGTCCTCGAGCTCAGCCCGTTTCCTTCGCTGCAAGTGCATTTCCAGTGGTTTCTGACACCGGACGAGCGTTCGCCACTCGTTGGAAGCTTCGGCCATCTTTTGGACCGTTTTGGGTCGCACCACAGTTCTCCCTCCAACGAGCTCGCTTCCCGACCTATACCTCCGGAAAACGTGTCAGGGAGCATGCCAGGAGTGTGGGTTGAAGTCCTCGGAGCACGAGACCCGAAGATCGAAAGACTTATGACCAATACGGAGCAAAGGGAAGAAACCGTCGGGGGACCGCTTTTTACCCCAGGACGAGAAAACTGAGTCCGGGGCATTCCCGCTCGCGTTTTCTTGGGACGAGCACCGGAAGTCCTCGAGCTCAGCCCGTTTCCTTCGCTGCAAGTGCATTTCCAGTGGTTTCTGACACCGGACGAGCGTTCGCCACTCGTTGGAAGCTTCGGCCATCTTTTGGACCGTTTTGGGTCGCACCACAGTTCTCCCTCCAACGAGCTCGCTTCCCGACCTATACCTCCGGAAAACGTGTCAGGGAGCATGCCAGGAGTGTGGGTTGAAGTCCTCGGAGCACGAGACCCGAAGATCGAAAGACTTATGACCAATACGGAGCAAAGGGAAGAAACCGTCGGGGGACCGCTTTTTACCCCAGGACGAGAAAACTGAGTCCGGGGCATTCCCGCTCGCGTTTTCTTGGGACGAGCACCGGAAGTCCTCGAGCTCAGCCCGTTTCCTTCGCTGCAAGTGCATTTCCAGTGGTTTCTGACACCGGACGAGCGTTCGCCACTCGTTGGAAGCTTCGGCCATCTTTTGGACCGTTTTGGGTCGCACCACAGTTCTCCCTCCAACGAGCTCGCTTCCCGACCTATACCTCCGGAAAACGTGTCAGGGAGCATGCCAGGAGTGTGGGTTGAAGTCCTCGGAGCACGAGACCCGAAGATCGAAAGACTTATGACCAATACGGAGCAAAGGGAAGAAACCGTCGGGGGACCGCTTTTTACCCCAGGACGAGAAAACTGAGTCCGGGGCATTCCCGCTCGCGTTTTCTTGGGACGAGCACCGGAAGTCCTCGAGCTCAGCCCGTTTCCTTCGCTGCAAGTGCATTTCCAGTGGTTTCTGACACCGGACGAGCGTTCGCCACTCGTTGGAAGCTTCGGCCATCTTTTGGACCGTTTTGGGTCGCACCACAGTTCTCCCTCCAACGAGCTCGCTTCCCGACCTATACCTCCGGAAAACGTGTCAGGGAGCATGCCAGGAGTGTGGGTTGAAGTCCTCGGAGCACGAGACCCGAAGATCGAAAGACTTATGACCAATACGGAGCAAAGGGAAGAAACCGTCGGGGGACCGCTTTTTACCCCAGGACGAGAAAACTGAGTCCGGGGCATTCCCGCTCGCGTTTTGTTGGGACGAGCACCGGAAGTCCTCGAGCTCAGCCCGTTTCCTTCGCTGCAAGTGCATTTCCAGTGGTTTCTGACACCGGACGAGCGTTCGCCACTCGTTGGAAGCTTCGGCCATCTTTTGGACCGTTTTGGGTCGCACCACAGTTCTCCCTCCAACGAGCTCGCTTCCCGACCTATACCTCCGGAAAACGTGTCAGGGAGCATGCCAGAAGTGTGGGTTGAAGTCCTCGGAGCACGAGACCCAAAGATCGAAAGACTTATGACCAATACGGAGCAAAGGGAAGAAACCGTCGGGGGACCGCTTTTTACCCCAAGACGAGAAAACTGAGTCCGGGGCATTCCCGCTCGCGTTTTCTTGGGACGAGCACCGGAAGTCCTCGAGCTCAGCCCGTTTCCTTCGCTGCAAGTGCATTTCCAGTGGTTTCTGACACCGGAGGAGCGTTCGCCACTCGTTGGAAGCTTCGGCCATCTTTTGGACCGTTTTGGGTCGCACCACAGTTCTCCCTCCAACGAGCTCGCTTCCCGACCTATACCTCCGGAAAACGTGTCAGGGAGCATGCCAGGAGTGTGGGTTGAAGTCCTCGGAGCACGAGACCCGAAGATCGAAAGACTTATGACCAATACGGAGCAAAGGGAAGAAACCGTCGGGGGACCGCTTTTTACCCCACGACGAGAAAACTGAGTCCGGGGCATTCCCGCTCGCGTTTTCTTGGGACGAGCACCGGAAGTCCTCGAGCTCAGCTCGTTTCCTTCGCTGCAAGTGCATTTCCAGTGGTTTCTGACACCGGACGAGCGTTCGCCACTCTTTGGAAGCTTCGGCCATCTTTTGGACCGTTTTGGGTCGCACCACAGTTCTCCCTCCAACGAGCTCACTTCCCGACCTATACCTCCGGAAAACGTGTCAGGGAGCATGCCAGGAGTGTGGGTTGAAGTCCTCGGAGCACGAGACCCGAAGATCGAAAGACTTATGACCAATACGGAGCAAAGGGAAGAAACCGTCGGGGGACCGCTTTTTACCCCAGGACGAGAAAACTGAGTCCGGGGCATTCCCGCTCGCGTTTTCTTGGGACGAGCACCGGAAGTCCTCGAGCTCAGCCCGTTTCCTTCGCTGCAAGTGCATTTCCAGTGGTTTCTGACACCGGACGAGCGTTCGCCACTCGTTGGAAGCTTCGGCCATCTTTTGGACCGTTTTGGGTCGCACCACAATTCTCCCTCCAACGAGCTCGCTTCCCGACCTATACCTCCGGAAAACGTGTCAGGGAGCATGCCAGGAGTGTGGGTTGAAGTCCTCGGAGCACGAGACCCGAAGATCGAAAGACTTATGACCAATACGGAGCAAAGGGAAGAAACCGTCGGGGGACCGCTTTTTACCCCAGGACGAGAAAACTGAGTCCGGGGCATTCCCGCTCGCGTTTTCTTGGGACGAGCACCGGAAGTCCTCGAGCTCAGCCCGTTTCCTTCGCTGCAAGTGCATTTCCAGTGGTTTCTGACACCGGACGAGCGTTCGCCACTCGTTGGAAGCTTCGGCCATCTTTTGGACCGTTTTGGGTCGCACCACAGTTCTCCCTCCAACGAGCTCGCTTCCCGACCTATACCTCCGGAAAACGTGTCAGGGAGCATGCCAGGAGTGTGGGTTGAAGTCCTCGGAGCACGAGACCCGAAGATCGAAAGACTTATGACCAATACGGAGCAAAGGGAAGAAACCGTCGGGGGACCGCTTTTTACCCCAGGACGAGAAAACTGAGTCCGGGGCATTCCCGCTCGTGTTTTCTTGGGACGAGCACCGGAAGTCCTCGAGCTCAGCCCGTTTCCTTCGCTGCAAGTGCATTTCCAGTGGTTTCTGACACCGGACGAGCGTTCGCCACTCGTTGGAAGCTTCGGCCATCTTTTGGACCGTTTTGGGTCGCACCACAGTTCTCCCTCCAACGAGCTCGCTTCCCGACCTATACCTCCGGAAAACGTGTCAGGGAGCATGCCAGGAGTGTGGGTTGAAGTCCTCGGAGCACGAGACCCGAAGATCGAAAGACTTATGACCAATACGGAGCAAAGGGAAGAAACCGTCGGGGGACCGCTTTTTACCCCAGGACGAGAAAACTGAGTCCGGGGCATTCCCGCTCGCGTTTTCTTGGGACGAGCACCGGAAGTCCTCGAGCTCAGCCCGTTTCCTTCGCTGCAAGTGCATTTCCAGTGGTTTCTGACACCGGACGAGCGTTCGCCACTCGTTGGAAGCTTCGGCCATCTTTTGGACCGTTTTGGGTCGCACCACAGTTCTCCCTCCAACGAGCTCGCTTCCCGACCTATACCTCCGGAAAACGTGTCAGGGAGCATGCCAGGAGTGTGGGTTGAAGTCCTCGGAGCACGAGACCCGAAGATCGAAAGACTTATGACCAATACGGAGCAAAGGGAAGAAACCGTCGGGGGACCGCTTTTTACCCCAGGACGAGAAAACTGAGTCCGGGGCATTCCCGCTCGCGTTTTCTTGGGACGAGCACCGGAAGTCCTCGAGCTCAGCCCGTTTCCTTCGCTGCAAGTGCATTTCCAGTGGTTTCTGACACCGGACGAGCGTTCGCCACTCGTTGGAAGCTTCGGCCATCTTTTGGACCGTTTTGGGTCGCACCACAGTTCTCCCTCCAACGAGCTCGCTTCCCGACCTATACCTCCGGAAAACGTGTCAGGGAGCATGCCAGGAGTGTGGGTTGAAGTCCTCGGAGCACGAGACCCGAAGATCGAAAGACTTATGACCAATACGGAGCAAAGGGAAGAAACCGTCGGGGGACCGCTTTTTACCCCAGGACGAGAAAACTGAGTCCGGGGCATTCCCGCTCGCGTTTTCTTGGGACGAGCACCGGAAGTCCTCGAGCTCAGCCCGTTTCCTTCGCTGCAAGTGCATTTCCAGTGGTTTCTGACACCGGACGAGCGTTCGCCACTCGTTGGAAGCTTCGGCCATCTTTTGGACCGTTTTGGGTCGCACCACAGTTCTCCCTCCAACGAGCTCGCTTCCCGACCTATACCTCCGGAAAACGTGTCAGGGAGCATGCCAGGAGTGTGGGTTGAAGTCCTCGGAGCACGAGACCCGAAGATCGAAAGACTTATGACCAATACGGAGCAAAGGGAAGAAACCGTCGGGGGACCGCTTTTTACCCCAGGACGAGAAAACTGAGTCCGGGGCATTCCCGCTCGCGTTTTCTTGGGACGAGCACCGGAAGTCCTCGAGCTCAGCCCGTTTCCTTCGCTGCAAGTGCATTTCCAGTGGTTTCTGACACCGGACGAGCGTTCGCCACTCGTTGGAAGCTTCGGCCATCTTTTGGACCGTTTTGGGTCGCACCACAGTTCTCCCTCCAACGAGCTCGCTTCCCGACCTATACCTCCGGAAAACGTGTCAGGGAGCATGCCAGGAGTGTGGGTTGAAGTCCTCGGAGCACGAGACCCGAAGATCGAAAGACTTATGACCAATACGGAGCAAAGGGAAGAAACCGTCGGGGGACCGCTTTTTACCCCAGGACGAGAAAACTGAGTCCGGGGCATTCCCGCTCGCGTTTTCTTGGGACGAGCACCGGAAGTCCTCGAGCTCAGCCCGTTTCCTTCGCTGCAAGTGCATTTCCAGTGGTTTCTGACACCGGACGAGCGTTCGCCACTCGTTGGAAGCTTCGGCCATCTTTTGGACCGTTTTGGGTCGCACCACAGTTCTCCCTCCAACGAGCTCGCTTCCCGACCTATACCTCCGGAAAACGTGTCAGGGAGCATGCCAGAAGTGTGGGTTGAAGTCCTCGGAGCACGAGACCCGAAGATCGAAAGACTTATGACCAATACGGAGCAAAGGGAAGAAACCGTCGGGGGACCGCTTTTTACCCCAGGACGAGAAAACTGAGTCCGGGGCATTCCCGCTCGCGTTTTGTTGGGACGAGCACCGGAAGTCCTCGAGCTCAGCCCGTTTCCTTCGCTGCAAGTGCATTTCCAGTGGTTTCTGACACCGGACGAGCGTTCGCCACTCGTTGGAAGCTTCGGCCATCTTTTTGACCGTTTTGGGTCGCACCACAGTTCTCCCTCCAACGAGCTCGCTTCCCGACCTATACCTCCGGAAAACGTGTCAGGGAGCATGCCAGAAGTGTGGGTTGAAGTCCTCGGAGCACGAGACCCAAAGATCGAAAGACTTATGACCAATACGGAGCAAAGGGAAGAAACCGTCGGGGGACCGCTTTTTACCCCAAGACGAGAAAACTGAGTCCGGGGCATTCCCGCTCGCGTTTTCTTGGGACGAGCACCGGAAGTCCTCGAGCTCAGCCCGTTTCCTTCGCTGCAAGTGCATTTCCAGTGGTTTCTGACACCGGATGAGCGTTCGCCACTCGTTGGAAGCTTCGGCCATCTTTTGGACCGTTTTGGGTCGCACCACAGTTCTCCCTCCAACGAGCTCGCTTCCCGACCTATACCTCCGGAAAACGTGTCAGGGAGCATGCCAGGAGTGTGGGTTGAAGTCCTCGGAGCACGAGACCCGAAGATCGAAAGACTTATGACCAATACGGAGCAAAGGGAAGAAACCGTCGGGGGACCGCTTTTTACCCCACGACGAGAAAACTGAGTCCGGGGCATTCCCGCTCGCGTTTTCTTGGGACGAGCACCGGAAGTCCTCGAGCTCAGCTCGTTTCCTTCGCTGCAAGTGCATTTCCAGTGGTTTCTGACACCGGACGAGCGTTCGCCACTCTTTGGAAGCTTCGGCCATCTTTTGGACCGTTTTGGGTCGCACCACAGTTCTCCCTCCAACGAGCTCACTTCCCGACCTATACCTCCGGAAAACGTGTCAGGGAGCATGCCAGGAGTGTGGGTTGAAGTCCTCGGAGCACGAGACCCGAAGATCGAAAGACTTATGACCAATACGGAGCAAAGGGAAGAAACCGTCGGGGGACCGCTTTTTACCCCAGGACGAGAAAACTGAGTCCGGGGCATTCCCGCTCGCGTTTTCTTGGGACGAGCACCGGAAGTCCTCGAGCTCAGCCCGTTTCCTTCGCTGCAAGTGCATTTCCAGTGGTTTCTGACACCGGACGAGCGTTCGCCACTCGTTGGAAGCTTCGGCCATCTTTTGGACCGTTTTGGGTCGCACCACAGTTCTCCCTCCAACGAGCTCGCTTCCCGACCTATACCTCCGGAAAACGTGTCAGGGAGCATGCCAGGAGTGTGGGTTGAAGTCCTCGGAGCACGAGACCCGAAGATCGAAAGACTTATGACCAATATGGAGCAAAGGGAAGAAACCGTCGGGGGACCGCTTTTTACCCCAGGACGAGAAAACTGAGTCCGGGGCATTCCCGCTCGCGTTTTCTTGGGACGAGCACCGGAAGTCCTCGAGCTCAGCCCGTTTCCTTCGCTGCAAGTGCATTTCCAGTGGTTTCTGACACCGGACGAGCGTTCGCCACTCGTTGGAAGCTTCGGCCATCTTTTGGACCGTTTTGGGTCGCACCACAGTTCTCCCTCCAACGAGCTCGCTTCCCGACCTATACCTCCGGAAAACGTGTCAGGGAGCATGCCAGGAGTGTGGGTTGAAGTCCTCGGAGCACGAGACCCGAAGATCGAAAGACTTATGACCAATACGGAGCAAAGGGAAGAAACCGTCGGGGGACCGCTTTTTACCCCAGGACGAGAAAACTGAGTCCGGGGCATTCCCGCTCGCGTTTTGTTGGGACGAGCACCGGAAGTCCTCGAGCTCAGCCCGTTTCCTTCGCTGCAAGTGCATTTCCAGTGGTTTCTGACACCGGACGAGCGTTCGCCACTCGTTGGAAGCTTCGGCCATCTTTTGGACCGTTTTGGGTCGCACCACAGTTCTCCCTCCAACGAGCTCGCTTCCCGACCTATACCTCCGGAAAACGTGTCAGGGAGCATGCCAGTAGTGTGGGTTGAAGTCCTCGGAGCACGAGACCCAAAGATCGAAAGACTTATGACCAATACGGAGCAAAGGGAAGAAACCGTCGGGGGACCGCTTTTTACCCCAAGACGAGAAAACTGAGTCCGGGGCATTCCCGCTCGGGTTTTCTTGGGACGAGCACCGGAAGTCCTCGAGCTCAGCCCGTTTCCTTCGCTGCAAGTGCATTTCCAGTGGTTTCTGACACCGGATGAGCGTTCGCCACTCGTTGGAAGCTTCGGCCATCTTTTGGACCGTTTTGGGTCGCACCACAGTTCTCCCTCCAACGAGCTCGCTTCCCGACCTATACCTCCGGAAAACGTGTCAGGGAGCATGCCAGGAGTGTGGGTTGAAGTCCTCGGAGCACGAGACCCGAAGATCGAAAGACTTATGACCAATACGGAGCAAAGGGAAGAAACCGTCGGGGGACCGCTTTTTACCCCACGACGAGAAAACTGAGTCCGGGGCATTCCCGCTCGCGTTTTCTTGGGACGAGCACCGGAAGTCCTCGAGCTCAGCTCGTTTCCTTCGCTGCAAGTGCATTTCCAGTGGTTTCTGACACCGGACGAGCGTTCGCCACTCTTTGGAAGCTTCGGCCATCTTTTGGACCGTTTTGGGTCGCACCACAGTTCTCCCTCCAACGAGCTCACTTCCCGACCTATACCTCCGGAAAACGTGTCAGGGAGCATGCCAGGAGTGTGGGTTGAAGTCCTCGGAGCACGAGACCCGAAGATCGAAAGACTTATGACCAATACGGAGCAAAGGGAAGAAACCGTCGGGGGACCGCTTTTTACCCCAGGACGAGAAAACTGAGTCCGGGGCATTCCCGCTCGCGTTTTCTTGGGACGAGCACCGGAAGTCCTCGAGCTCAGCCCGTTTCCTTCGCTGCAAGTGCATTTCCAGTGGTTTCTGACACCGGACGAGCGTTCGCCACTCGTTGGAAGCTTCGGCCATCTTTTGGACCGTTTTGGGTCGCACCACAGTTCTCCCTCCAACGAGCTCGCTTCCCGACCTATACCTCCGGAAAACGTGTCAGGGAGCATGCCAGGAGTGTGGGTTGAAGTCCTCGGAGCACGAGACCCGAAGATCGAAAGACTTATGACCAATACGGAGCAAAGGGAAGAAACCGTCGGGGGACCGCTTTTTACCCCAGGACGAGAAAACTGAGTCCGGGGCATTCCCGCTCGCGTTTTCTTGGGACGAGCACCGGAAGTCCTCGAGCTCAGCCCGTTTCCTTCGCTGCAAGTGCATTTCCAGTGGTTTCTGACACCGGACGAGCGTTCGCCACTCGTTGGAAGCTTCGGCCATCTTTTGGACCGTTTTGGGTCGCACCACAATTCTCCCTCCAACGAGCTCGCTTCCCGACCTATACCTCCGGAAAACGTGTCAGGGAGCATGCCAGGAGTGTGGGTTGAAGTCCTCGGAGCACGAGACCCGAAGATCGAAAGACTTATGACCAATACGGAGCAATAGGAAGAAACCGTCGGGGGACCGCTTTTTACCCCAGGACGAGAAAACTGCGTCCGGGGCATTCCCGCTCGCGTTTTCTTGGGACGAGCACCGGAAGTCCTCGAGCTCAGCCCGTTTCCTTCGCTGCAAGTGCATTTCCAGTGGTTTCTGACACCGGACGAGCGTTCGCCACTCGTTGGAAGCTTCGGCCATCTTTTGGACCGTTTTGGGTCGCACCACAGTTCTCCCTCCAACGAGCTCGCTTCCCGACCTATACCTCCGGAAAACGTGTCAGGGAGCATGCCAGGAGTGTGGGTTGAAGTCCTCGGAGCACGAGACCCGAAGATCGAAAGACTTATGCCCAATACGGAGCAAAGGGAAGAAACCGTCGGGGGACCGCTTTTTACCCCAGGACGAGAAAACTGAGTCCGGGGCATTCCCGCTCGCGTTTTCTTGGGACGAGCACCGGAAGTCCTCGAGCTCAGCCCGTTTCCTTCGCTGCAAGTGCATTTCCAGTGGTTTCTGACACCGGACGAGCGTTCGCCACTCGTTGGAAGCTTCGGCCATCTTTTGGACCGTTTTGGGTCGCACCACAGTTCTCCCTCCAACGAGCTCGCTTCCCGACCTATACCTCCGGAAAACGTGTCAGGGAGCATGCCAGGAGTGTGGGTTGAAGTCCTCGGAGCACGAGACCCGAAGATCGAAAGACTTATGACCAATACGGAGCAAAGGGAAGAAACCGTCGGGGGACCGCTTTTTACCCCAGGACGAGAAAACTGAGTCCGGGGCATTCCCGCTCGCGTTTTGTTGGGACGAGCACCGGAAGTCCTCGAGCTCAGCCCGTTTCCTTCGCTGCAAGTGCATTTCCAGTGGTTTCTGACACCGGACGAGCGTTCGCCACTCGTTGGAAGCTTCGGCCATCTTTTGGACCGTTTTGGGTCGCACCACAGTTCTCCCTCCAACGAGCTCGCTTCCCGACCTATACCTCCGGAAAACGTGTCAGGGAGCATGCCAGAAGTGTGGGTTGAAGTCCTCGGAGCACGAGACCCAAAGATCGAAAGACTTATGACCAATACGGAGCAAAGGGAAGAAACCGTAGGGGGACCGCTTTTTACCCCAAGACGAGAAAACTGAGTCCGGGGCATTCCCGCTCGCGTTTTCTTGGGACGAGCACCGGAAGTCCTCGAGCTCAGCCCGTTTCCTTCGCTGCAAGTGCATTTCCAGTGGTTTCTGACACCGGATGAGCGTTCGCCACTCGTTGGAAGCTTCGGCCATCTTTTGGACCGTTTTGGGTCGCACCACAGTTCTCCCTCCAACGAGCTCGCTTCCCGACCTATACCTCCGGAAAACGTGTCAGGGAGCATGCCAGGAGTGTGGGTTGAAGTCCTCGGAGCACGAGACCCGAAGATCGAAAGACTTATGACCAATACGGAGCAAAGGGAAGAAACCGTCGGGGGACCGCTTTTTACCCCAGGACGAGAAAACTGAGTCCGGGGCATTCCCGCTCGCGTTTTCTTGGGACGAGCACCGGAAGTCCTCGAGCTCAGCCCGTTTCCTTCGCTGCAAGTGCATTTCCAGTGGTTTCTGACACCGGACGAGCGTTCGCCACTCGTTGGAAGCTTCGGCCATCTTTTGGACCGTTTTGGGTCGCACCACAGTTCTCCCTCCAACGAGCTCACTTCCCTACCTATACCTCCGGAAAACGTGTCAGGGAGCATGCCAGGAGTGTGGGTTGAAGTCCTCGGAGCACGAGACCCGAAGATCGAAAGACTTATGACCAATACGGAGCAAAGGGAAGAAACCGTCGGGGGACCGCTTTTTACCCCAGGACGAGAAAACTGAGTCCGGGGCATTCCGGCTCGCGTTTTCTTGGGACGAGCACCGGAAGTCCTCGAGCTCAGCCCGTTTCCTTCGCTGCAAGTGCATTTCCAGTGGTTTCTGACACCGGACGAGCGTTCGCCACTCGTTGGAAGCTTCGGCCATCTTTTGGACCGTTTTGGGTCGCACCACAGTTCTCCCTCCAACGAGCTCGCTTCCCGACCTATACCTCCGGAAAACGTGTCAGGGAGCATGCCAGGAGTGTGGGTTGAAGTCCTCGGAGCACGAGACCCGAAGATCGAAAGACTTATGACCAATACGGAGCAAAGGGAAGAAACCGTCGGGGGACCGCTTTTTACCCCAGGACGAGAAAACTGAGTCCGGGGCATTCCCGCTCGCGTTTTGTTGGGACGAGCACCGGAAGTCCTCGAGCTCAGCCCGTTTCCTTCGCTGCAAGTGCATTTCCAGTGGTTTCTGACACCGGACGAGCGTTCGCCACTCGTTGGAAGCTTCGGCCATCTTTTGGACCGTTTTGGGTCGCACCACAGTTCTCCCTCCAACGAGCTCGCTTCCCGACCTATACCTCCGGAAAACGTGTCAGGGAGCATGCCAGAAGTGTGGGTTGAAGTCCTCGGAGCACGAGACCCAAAGATCGAAAGACTTATGACCAATACGGAGCAAAGGGAAGAAACCGTAGGGGGACCGCTTTTTACCCCAAGACGAGAAAACTGAGTCCGGGGCATTCCCGCTCGCGTTTTCTTGGGACGAGCACCGGAAGTCCTCGAGCTCAGCCCGTTTCCTTCGCTGCAAGTGCATTTCCAGTGGTTTCTGACACCGGACGAGCGTTCGCCACTCGTTGGAAGCTTCGGCCATCTTTTGGACCGTTTTGGGTCGCACCACAGTTCTCCCTCCAACGAGCTCGCTTCCCGACCTATACCTCCGGAAAACGTGTCAGGGAGCATGCCAGGAGTGTGGGTTGAAGTCCTCGGAGCACGAGACCCGAAGATCGAAAGACTTATGACCAATACGGAGCAAAGGGAAGAAACCGTCGGGGGACCGCTTTTTACCCCAGGACGAGAAAACTGAGTCCGGGGCATTCCCGCTCGCGTTTTCTTGGGACGAGCACCGGAAGTCCTCGAGCTCAGCCCGTTTCCTTCGCTGCAAGTGCATTTCCAGTGGTTTCTGACACCGGACGAGCGTTCGCCACTCGTTGGAAGCTTCGGCCATCTTTTGGACCGTTTTGGGTCGCACCACAGTTCTCCCTCCAACGAGCTCACTTCCCTACCTATACCTCCGGAAAACGTGTCAGGGAGCATGCCAGGAGTGTGGGTTGAAGTCCTCGGAGCACGAGACCCGAAGATCGAAAGACTTATGACCAATACGGAGCAAAGGGAAGAAACCGTCGGGGGACCGCTTTTTACCCCAGGACGAGAAAACTGAGTCCGGGGCATTCCGGCTCGCGTTTTCTTGGGACGAGCACCGGAAGTCCTCGAGCTCAGCCCGTTTCCTTCGCTGCAAGTGCATTTCCAGTGGTTTCTGACACCGGACGAGCGTTCGCCACTCGTTGGAAGCTTCGGCCATCTTTTGGACCGTTTTGGGTCGCACCACAGTTCTCCCTCCAACGAGCTCGCTTCCCGACCTATACCTCCGGAAAACGTGTCAGGGAGCATGCCAGGAGTGTGGGTTGAAGTCCTCGGAGCACGAGACCCGAAGATCGAAAGACTTATGACCAATACGGAGCAAAGGGAAGAAACCGTCGGGGGACCGCTTTTTACCCCAGGACGAGAAAACTGAGTCCGGGGCATTCCCGCTCGCGTTTTCTTGGGACGAGCACCGGAAGTCCTCGAGCTCAGCCCGTTTCCTTCGCTGCAAGTGCATTTCCAGTGGTTTCTGACACCGGACGAGCGTTCGCCACTCGTTGGAAGCTTCGGCCATCTTTTGGACCGTTTTGGGTCGCACCACAGTTCTCCCTCCAACGAGCTCGCTTCCCGACCTATACCTCCGGAAAACGTGTCAGGGAGCATGCCAGGAGTGTGGGTTGAAGTCCTCGGAGCACGAGACCCGAAGATCGAAAGGCTTATGACCAATACGGAGCAAAGGGAAGAAACCGTCGGGGGACCGCTTTTTACCCCAGGACGAGAAAACTGAGTCCGGGGCATTCCCGCTCGCGTTTTCTTGGGACGAGCACCGGAAGTCCTCGAGCTCAGCCCGTTTCCTTCGCTGCAAGTGCATTTCCAGTGGTTTCTGACACCGGACGAGCGTTCGCCACTCGTTGGAAGCTTCGGCCATCTTTTGGACCGTTTTGGGTCGCACCACAGTTCTCCCTCCAACGAGCTCGCTTCCCTACCTATACCTCCGGAAAACGTGTCAGGGAGCATGCCAGGAGTGTGGGTTGAAGTCCTCGGAGCACGGGACCCGAAGATCGAAAGACTTATGACCAATACGGAGCAAAGGGAAGAAACCGTCGGGGGACCGCTTTTTACCCCAGGACGAGAAAACTGAGTCCGGGGCATTCCCGCTCGCGTTTTCTTGGGACGAGCACCGAAAGTCCTCGAGCTCAGCCCGTTTCCTTCGCTGCAAGTGCATTTCCAGTGGTTTCTGACACCGGACGAGCGTTCGCCACTCGTTGGAAGCTTCGGCCATCTTTTGGACCGTTTTGGGTCGCACCACAGTTCTCCCTCCAACGAGCTCGCTTCCCGACCTATACCTCCGGAAAACGTGTCAGGGAGCATGCCAGGAGTGTGGGTTGAAGTCCTCGGAGCACGGGACCCGAAGATCGAAAGACTTATGACCAATACGGAGCAAAGGGAAGAAACCGTCGGGGGACCGCTTTTTACCCCAGGACGAGAAAACTGAGTCCGGGGCATTCCCGCTCGCGTTTTCTTGGGACGAGCACCGGAAGTCCTCGAGTTCAGCCCGTTTCCTTCGCTGCAAGTGCATTTCCAGTGGTTTCTGACACCGGACGAGCGTTCACCACTCGTTGGAAGCTTCTGCCATCTTTTGGACCGTTTTGGGTCGCACCACAGTTCTCCCTCCAACGAGCTCGCTTCCCGACCTATACCTCCGGAAAACGTGTCAGGGAGCATGCCAGGAGTGTGGGTTGAAGTCCTCGGAGCACGAGACCCGAAGATCGAAAGACTTATGACCAATACGGAGCAAAGGGAAGAAACCGTCGGGGGACCGCTTTTTACCCCAGGACGAGAAAACTGAGTCCGGGGCATTCCCGCTCGCGTTTTCTTGGGACGAGCACCGGAAGTCCTCGAGCTCAGCCCGTTTCCTTCGCTGCAAGTGCATTTCCAGTGGTTTCTGACACCGGACGAGCGTTCGCCACTCGTTGGAAGCTTCGGCCATCTTTTGGACCGTTTTGGGTCGCACCACAGTTCTGCCTCCAACGAGCTCGCTTCCCGACCTATACCTCCGGAAAACGTGTCAGGGAGCATGCCAGGAGTGTGGGTTGAAGTCCTCGGAGCACGAGACCCGAAGATCGATAGACTTATGACCAATACGGAGCAAAGGGAAGAAACCGTCGGGGGACCGCTTTTTACCCCAGGACGAGAAAACTGAGTCCGGGGCATTCCCGCTCGCGTTTTCTTGGGACGAGCACCGGAAGTCCTCGAGTTCAGCCCGTTTCCTTCGCTGCAAGTGCATTTCCATTGGTTTCTGACACCGGACGAGCGTTCGCCACTCGTTGGAAGCTTCGGCCATCTTTTGGACCGTTTTGGGTCGCACCACAGTTCTCCCTCCAACGAGCTCGCTTCCCGACCTATACCTCCGGAAAACGTGTCAGGGAGCATGCCAGGAGTGTGGGTTGAAGTCCTCGGAGCACGGGACCCGAAGATCGAAAGACTTATGACCAATACGGAGCAAAGGGAAGAAACCGTCGGGGGACCGCTTTTTACCCCAGGACGAGAAAACTGAGTCCGGGGCATTCCCGCTCGCGTTTTCTTGGGACGAGCACCGGAAGTCCTCGAGCTCAGCCCGTTTCCTTCGCTGCAAGTGCATTTCCAGTGGTTTCTGACACCGGACGAGCGTTCGCCACTCGTTGGAAGCTTCGGCCATCTTTTGGACCGTTTTGGGTCGCACCACAGTTCTCCCTCCAACGAGCTCGCTTCCTGACCTATACCTCCGGAAAACGTGTCAGGGAGCATGCCAGGAGTGTGGGTTGAAGTCCTGGAGCACGAGACCCGAAGATCGAAAGACTTATGACCAATACGGAGCAAAGGGAAGAAACCGTCGGGGGACCGCTTTTTACCCCAGGACGAGAAAACTGAGTCCGGGGCATTCCCGCTCGCGTTTTCTTGGGACGAGCACCGGAAGTCCTCGAGCTCAGCCCGTTTCCTTCGCTGCAAGTGCATTTCCAGTGGTTTCTGACACCGGACGAGCGTTCGCCACTCGTTGGAAGCGTCGGCCATCTTTTGGACCGTTTTGGGTCGCACCACAGTTCTCCCTCCAACGAGCTCGCTTCCCGACCTATACCTCCGGAAAACGTGTCAGGGAGCATGCCAGGAGTGTGGGTTGAAGTCCTCGGAGCACGAGACCCGAAGATCGAAAGACTTATGACCAATACGGAGCAAAGGGAAGAAACCGTCGGGGGACCGCTTTTTACCCCAGGACGAGAAAACTGAGTCCGGGGCATTCCCGCTCGCGTTTTCTTGGGACGAGCACCGGAAGTCCTCGAGCTCAGCCCGTTTCCTTCGCTGCAAGTGCATTTCCAGTGGTTTCTGACACCGGACGAGCGTTCGCCACTCGTTGGAAGCTTCGGCCATCTTTTGGACCGTTTTGGGTCGCACCACAGTTCTCCCTCCAACGAGCTCGCTTCTCTACCTATACCTCCGGAAAACGTGTCAGGGAGCATGCCAGGAGTGTGGGTTAAAGTCCTCGGAGCACGGGACCCGAAGATCGAAAGACTTATGACCAATACGGAGCAAAGGGAAGAAACCGTCGGGGGACCGCTTTTTACCCCAGGACGAGAAAACTGAGTCCGGGGCATTCCCGCTCGCGTTTTCTTGGGACGAGCACCGGAAGTCCTCGAGCTCAGCCCGTTTCCTTCGCTGCAAGTGCATTTCCAGTGGTTTCTGACACCGGACGAGCGTTCGCCACTCGTTGGAAGCTTCGGCCATCTTTTGGACCGTTTTGGGTCGCACCACAGTTCTCCCTCCAACGAGCTCGCTTCCCGACCTATACCTCCGGAAAACGTGTCAGGGAGCATGCCAGGAGTGTGGGTTGAAGTCCTCGGAGCACGAGACCCGAAGATCGAAAGACTTATGACCAATACGGAGCAAAGGGAAGAAACCGTCGGGGGACCGCTTTTTACCCCAGGACGAGAAAACTGAGTCCGGGGCATTCCCGCTCGCGTTTTCTTGGGACGAGCACCGGAAGTCCTGGAGTTCAGCCCGTTTCCTTCGCTGCAAGTGCATTTCCAGTGGTTTCTGACACCGGACGAGCGTTCGCCACTCGTTGGAAGCTTCGGCCATCTTTTGGACCGTTTTGGGTCGCACCACAGTTCTCCCTCCAACGAGCTCGCTTCCCTACCTATACCTCCGGAAAACGTGTCAGGGAGCATGCCAGGAGTGTGGGTTGAAGTCCTCGGAGCACGGGACCTGAAGATCGAAAGACTTATGACCAATACGGAGCAAAGGGAAGAAACCGTCGGGGGACCGCTTTTTACCCCAGGACGAGAAAACTGAGTCCGGGGCATTCCCGCTCGCGTTTTCTTGGGACGAGCACCGGAAGTCCTCGAGCTCAGCCCGTTTCCTTCGCTGCAAGTGCATTTCCAGTGGTTTCTGACACCGGACGAGCGTTCGCCACTCGTTGGAAGCTTCGGCCATCTTTTGGACCGTTTTGGGTCGCACCACAGTTCTCCCTCCAACGAGCTCGCTTCCCTACCTATACCTCCGGAAAACGTGTCAGGGAGCATGCCAGGAGTGTGGGTTGAAGTCCTCGGAGCACGGGACCCGAAGATCGAAAGACTTATGACCAATACGGAGCAAAGGGAAGAAACCGTCGGGGGACCGCTTTTCACCCCAGGACGAGAAAACTGAGTCCGGGGCATTCCCGCTCGCGTTTTCTTGGGACGAGCACCGGAAGTCCTCGAGCTCAGCCCGTTTCCTTCGCTGCAAGTGCATTTCCAGTGGTTTCTGACACCGGACGAGCGTTCGCCACTCGTTGGAAGCTTCGGCCATCTTTTGGACCGTTTTGGGTCGCACCAAAGTTCTCCCTCCAACGAGCTCGCTTCCCGACCTATACCTCCAGAAAACGTGTCAGGGAGCATGCCAGGAGTGTGGGTTGAAGTCCTCGGAGCACGGGACCCGAAGATCGGAAGACTTATGACCAATACGGAGCAAAGGGAAGAAACCGTCGGGGGACCGCTTTTTACCCCAGGACGAGAAAACTGAGTCCGGGGCATTCCCGCTCGCGTTTTCTTGGGACGAGCACCGGAAGTCCTCGAGCTCAGCCCGTTTCCTTCGCTGCAAGTGCATTTCCAGTGGTTTCTGACACCGGACGAGCGTTCGCCACTCGTTGGAAGCTTCGGCCATCTTTTGGACCGTTTTGGGTCGCACCACAGTTCTCCCTCCAACGAGCTCGCTTCCCTACCTATACCTCCGGAAAACGTGTCAGGGAGCATGCCAGGAGTGTGGGTTGAAGTCCTCGGAGCACGGGACCCGAAGATCGAAAGACTTATGACCAATACGGACCAAAGGGAAGAAACCGTCGGGGGACCGCTTTTTACCCCAGGACGAGAAAACTGAGTCCGGGGCATTCCCGCTCGCGTTTTCTTGGGACGAGCACCGGAAGTCCTCGAGCTCAGCCCGTTTCCTTCGCTGCAAGTGCATTTCCAGTGGTTTCTGACACCGGACGAGCGTTCGCCACTCGTTGGAAGCTTCGGCCATCTTTTGGACCGTTTTGGGTCGCACCACAGTTCTCCCTCCAACGAGCTCGCTTCCCGACCTATACCTCCGGAAAACGTGTCAGGGAGCATGCCAGGAGTGTGGGTTGAAGTCCTCGGAGCACGGGACCCGAAGATCGAAAGACTTATGACCAATACGGAGCAAAGGGAAGAAACCGTCGGGGGACCGCTTTTTACCCCAGGACGAGAAAACTGAGTCCGGGGCATTCCCGCTCGCCTTTTCTTGGGACGAGCACCGGAAGTCCTCGAGTCCAGCCCGTTTCCTTCGCTGCAAGTGCATTTCCAGTGGTTTCTGACACCGGACGAGCGTTCGCCACTCGTTGGAAGCTTCGGCCATCTTTTGGACCGTTTTGGGTCGCACCACAGTTCTCCCTCCAACGAGCTCGCTTCCCGACCTATACCTCCGGAAAACGTGTCAGGGAGCATGCCAGGAGTGTGGGTTGAAGTCCTCGGAGCACGAGACCCGAAGATCGAAAGACTTATGACCAATACGGAGCAAAGGGAAGAAACCGTCGGGGGACCGCTTTTTACCCCAGGACGAGAAAACTGAGTCCGGGGCATTCCCGCTCGCGTTTTCTTGGGACGAGCACCGGAAGTCCTCGAGCTCAGCCCGTTTCCTTCGCTGCAAGTGCATTTCCAGTGGTTTCTGACACCGGACGAGCGTTCGCCACTCGTTGGAAGCTTCGGCCATCTTTTGGACCGTTTTGGGTCGCACCACAGTTCTCCCTCCAACGAGCTCGCTTCCCGACCTATGCCTCCGGAAAACGTGTCAGGGAGCATGCCAGGAGTGTGGGTTGAAGTCCTCGGAGCACGAGACCCGAAGATCGAAAGACTTATGACCAATACGGAGCAAAGGGAAGAAACCGTCGGGGGACCGCTTTTTACCCCAGGACGAGAAAACTGAGTCCGGGGCATTCCCGCTCGCGTTTTCTTGGGACGAGCACCGGAAGTCCTCGAGCTCAGCCCGTTTCCTTCGCTGCAAGTGCATTTCCAGTGGTTTCTGACACCGGACGAGCGTTCGCCACTCGTTGGAAGCTTCGGCCATCTTTTGGACCGTTTTGGGTCGCACCACAGTTCTCCATCCAACGAGCTCGCTTCCCGACCTATACCTCCGGAAAACGTGTCAGGGAGCATGCCAGGAGTGTGGGTTGAAGTCCTCGGAGCACGAGACCCGAAGATCGAAAGACTTATGACCAATACGGAGCAAAGGGAAGAAACCGTCGGGGGACCGCTTTTTACCCCAGGACGAGAAAACTGAGTCCGGGGCATTCCCGCTCGCGTTTTCTTGGGACGAGCACCGGAAGTCCTCGAGCTCAGCCCGTTTCCTTCGCTGCAAGTGCATTTCCAGTGGTTTCTGACACCGGACGAGCGTTCGCCACTCGTTGGGAGCTTCGGCCATCTTTTGGACCGTTTTGGGTCGCACCACAGTTCTCCCTCCAACGAGCTCGCTTCCCGACCTATACCTCCGGAAAACGTGTCAGGGAGCATGCCAGGAGTGTGGGTTGAAGTCCTCGGAGCACGAGACCCGAAGATCGAAAGACTTATGACCAATACGGAGCAAAGGGAAGAAACCGTCGGGGGACCGCTTTTTACCCCAGGACGAGAAAACTGAGTCCGGGGCATTCCCGCTCGCGTTTTCTTGGGACGAGCACCGGAAGTCCTCGAGTTCAGCCCGTTTCCTTCGCTGCAAGTGCATTTCCAGTGGTTTCTGACACCGGACGAGCGTTCGCCACTCGTTGGAAGCTTCGGCCATCTTTTGGACCGTTTTGGGTCGCACCACAGTTCTCCCTCCAACGAGCTCGCTTCCCGACCTATACCTCCGGAAAACGTGTCAGGGAGCATGCCAGGAGTGTGGGTTGAAGTCCTCAGAGCACGAGACCCGAAGATCGAAAGACTTATGACCAATACGGAGCAAAGGGAAGAAACCGTCGGGGGACCGCTTTTTACCCCAGGACGAGAAAACTAAGTCCGGGGCATTCCCGCTCGCGTTTTCTTGGGACGAGCACCGGAAGTCCTCGAGCTCAGCCCGTTTCCTTCGCTGCAAGTGCATTTCCAGTGGTTTCTGACACCGGACGAGCGTTCGCCACTCGTTGGAAGCTTCGGCCATCTTTTGGACAGTTTTGGGTCGCACCACAGTTCTCCATCCAACGAGCTCGCTTCCCGACCTATACCTCCGGAAAACGTGTCAGGGAGCATGCCAGGAGTGTGGGTTGAAGTCCTCTGAGCACGGGACCCGAAGATCGAAAGACTTATGACCAATACGGAGCAAAGGGAAGAAACCGTCGGGGGACCGCTTTTTACCCCAGGACGAGAAAACTGAGTCCGGGGCATTCCCGCTCGCGTTTTCTTGGGACAAGCACCGGAAGTCCTCGAGTTCAGCCCGTTTCCTTTGCTGCAAGTGCATTTCCAGTGGTTTCTGACACCGGACGAGCGTTCGCCACTCGTTGGAAGCTTCGGCCATCTTTTGGACCGTTTTGGGTCGCACCACAGTTCTCCCTCCAACGAGCTCGCTTCCCGACCTATACCTCCGGAAAACGTGTCAGGGAGCATGCCAGGAGTGTGGGTTGAAGTCCTCGGAGCACGAGACCCGAAGATCGAAAGACTTATGACCAATACGGAGCAAAGGGAAGAAACCGTCGGGGGACCGCTTTTTACCCCAGGACGAGAAAACTGAGTCCGGGGCATTCCCGCTCGCGTTTTCTTGGGACGAGCACCGGAAGTCCTCGAGCTCAGCCCGTTTCCTTCGCTGCAAGTGCATTTCCAGTGGTTTCTGACACCGGACGAGCGTTCGCCACTCGTTGGAAGCTTCGGCCATCTTTTGGACCGTTTTGGGTCGCACCACAGTTCTCCCTCCAACGAGCTCGCTTCCCGACCTATACCTCCGGAAAACGTGTCAGGGAGCATGCCAGGAGTGTGGGTTGAAGTCCTCGGAGCACGAGACCCGAAGATCGAAAGACTTATGACCAATACGGAGCAAAGGGAAGAAACCGTCGGGGGACCGCTTTTTACCCCAGGACGAGAAAACTGAGTCCGGGGCATTCCCGCTCGCGTTTTCTTGGGACGAGCACCGGAAGTCCTCGAGTTCAGCCCGTTTCCTTCGCTGCAAGTGCATTTCCAGTGGTTTCTGACACCGGACGAGCGTTCGCCACTCGTTGGAAGCTTCGGCCATCTTTTGGACCGTTTTGGGTCGCACCACAGTTCTCCCTCCAACGAGCTCGCTTCCCGACCTATACCTCCGGAAAACGTGTCAGGGAGCATGCCAGGAGTGTGGGTTGAAGTCCTCGGAGCACGAGACCCGAAGATCGAAAGACTTATGACCAATACGGAGCAAAGGGAAGAAACCGTCGGGGGACCGCTTTTTACCCCAGGACGAGAAAACTGAGTCCGGGGCATTCCCGCTCGCGTTTTCTTGGGACGAGCACCGGAAGTCCTCGAGCTCAGCCCGTTTCCTTCGCTGCAAGTGCATTTCCAGTGGTTTCTGACACCGGACGAGCGTTCGCCACTCGTTGGAAGCTTCGGCCATCTTTTGGACCGTTTTGGGTCGCACCACAGTTCTCCATCCAACGAGCTCGCTTCCCGACCTATACCTCCGGAAAACGTGTCAGGGAGCATGCCAGGAGTGTGGGTTGAAGTCCTCGGAGCACGGGACCCGAAGATCGAAAGACTTATGACCAATACGGAGCAAAGGGAAGAAACCGTCGGGGGACCGCTTTTTACCCCAGGACGAGAAAACTGAGTCCGGGGCATTCCCGCTCGCGTTTTCTTGGGACGAGCACCGGAAGTCCTCGAGTTCAGCCCGTTTCCTTTGCTGCAAGTGCATTTCCAGTGGTTTCTGACACCGGACGAGCGTTCGCCACTCGTTGGAAGCTTCGGCCATCTTTTGGACCGTTTTTGGTCGCACCACAGTTCTCCCTCCAACGAGCTCGCTTCCCGACCTATACCTCCGAAAAACGTGTCAGGGAGCATGCCAGGAGTGTGGGTTGAAGTCCTCGGAGCACGAGACCCGAAGATCGAAAGACTTATGACCAATACGGAGCAAAGGGAAGAAACCGTCGGGGGACCGCTTTTTACCCCAGGACGAGAAAACTGAGTCCGGGGCATTCCCGCTCGCGTTTTCTTGGGACGAGCACCGGAAGTCCTCGAGCTCAGCCCGTTTCCTTCGCTGCAAGTGCATTTCCAGTGGTTTCTGACACCGGACGAGCGTTCGCCACTCGTTGGAAGCTTCGGCCATCTTTTGGACCGTTTTGGGTCGCACCACAGTTCTCCCTCCAACGAGCTCGCTTCCCGACCTATACCTCCGGAAAACGTGTCAGGGAGCATGCCAGGAGTGTGGGTTGAAGTCCTCGGAGCACGAGACCCGAAGATCGAAAGACTTATGACCAATACGGAGCAAAGGGAAGAAACCGTCGGGGGACCGCTTTTTACCCCACGACGAGAAAACTGAGTCCGGGGCATTCCCGCTCGCGTTTTCTTGGGACGAGCACCGGAAGTCCTCGAGTTCAGCCCGTTTCCTTCGCTGCAAGTGCATTTCCAGTGGTTTCTGACACCGGACGAGCGTTCGCCACTCGTTGGAAGCTTCGGCCATCTTTTGGACCGTTTTGGGTCGCACCACAGTTCTCCCTCCAACGAGCTCGCTTCCCGACCTATACCTCCGGAAAACGTGTCAGGGAGCATGCCAGGAGTGTGGGTTGAAGTCCTCGGAGCACGAGACCCGAAGATCGAAAGACTTATGACCAATACGGAGCAAAGGGAAGAAACCGTCGGGGGACCGCTTTTTACCCCACGACGAGAAAACTGAGTCCGGGGCATTCCCGCTCGCGTTTTCTTGGGACGAGCACCGGAAGTCCTCGAGCTCAGCCCGTTTCCTTCGCTGCAAGTGCATTTCCAGTGGTTTCTGACACCGGACGAGCGTTCGCCACTCTTTGGAAGCTTCGGCCATCTTTTGGACCGTTTTGGGTCGCACCACAGTTCTCCCTCCAACGAGCTCGCTTCCCGACCTATACCTCCGGAAAACGTGTCAGGGAGCATGCCAGGAGTGTGTGTTGAAGTCCTCGGAGCACGAGACCCGAAGATCGAAAGACTTATGACCAATACGGAGCAAAGGGAAGAAACCGTCGGGGGACCGCTTTTTACCCCAGGACGAGAAAACTGAGTCCGGGGCATTCCCGCTCGCGTTTTCTTGCGACGAGCACCGGAAGTCCTCGAACTCAGCCCGTTTCCTTCGCTGCAAGTGCATTTCCAGTGGTTTCTGACACCGGACGAGCGTTCGCCACTCGTTGGAAGCTTCGGCCATCTTTTGGACCGTTTTGGGTCGCACCACAGTTCTCCCTCCAACGAGCTCGCTTCCCGACGTATACCTCTGGAAAACGTGTCAGGGAGCATGCCAGGAGTGTGGGTTGAAGTCCTCGGAGCACGAGACCGGAAGATCGAAAGACTTATGACCAATACGGAGCAAAGGGATGAAACCGTCGGGGGACCGCTTTTTACCCCAGGACGAGAAAACTGAGTCCGGGGCATTCCCGCTCGCGTTTTCTTGGGACAAGCACCGGAAGTCCTCGAGTTCAGCCCGTTTCCTTCGCTGCAAGTGCATTTCCAGTGGTTTCTGACACCGGACGAGCGTTCGCCACTCGTTGGAAGCTTCGGCCATCTTTTGGACCGTTTTGGGTCGCACCACAGTTCTCCCTCCAACGAGCTCGCTTCCCGACGTATACCTCTGGAAAACGTGTCAGGGAGCATGCCAGGAGTGTGGGTTGAAGTCCTCGGAGCACGAGACCCGAAGATCGAAAGACTTATGACCAATACGGAGCAAAGGGAAGAAACCGTCGGGGACCGCTTTTTACCCCAGGACGAGAAAACTGAGTCCGGGGCATTCCCGCTCGCGTTTTCTTGGGACGAGCACCGGAAGTCCTCGAGCTCAGCCCGTTTCCTTCGCTGCAAGTGCATTTCCAGTGGTTTCTGACACCGGACGAGCGTTCGCCACTCGTTGGAAGCTTCGGCCATCTTTTGGACCGTTTTGGGTCGCACCACAGTTCTCCCTCCAACGAGCTCGCTTCCCTACCTATACCTCCGGAAAACGTGTCAGGGAGCATGCCAAGAGTGTGGGTTGAAGTCCTCGGAGCACGGGACCCGAAGATCGAAAGACTTATGACCAATACGGAGCAAAGGGAAGAAACCGTCGGGGGACCGCTTTTTACCCCAGGACGAGAAAACTGAGTCCGGGGCATTCCCGCTCGCGTTTTCTTGGGACGAGCACCGGAAGTCCTTGAGCTCAGCCCGTTTCCTTCGTTGCAAGTGCATTTCCAGTGGTTTCTGACACCGGACGAGCGTTCGCCACTCGTTGGAAGCTTCGGCCATCTTTTGGACCGTTTTGGGTCGCACCACAGTTCTCCCTTCAACGAGCTCGCTTCCCTACCTATACCTCCGGAAAACGTGTCAGGGAGCATGCCAGGAGTGTGGGTTGAAGTCCTCGGAGCACGGGACCCGAAGATCGAAAGACTTATGACCAATACGGAGCAAAGGGAAGAAACCGTCGGGGGACCGCTTTTTACCCCAGGACGAGAAAACTGAGTCCGGGGCATTCCCGCTCGCGTTTTCTTGGGACGAGCACCGGAAGTCCTCGAGCTCAGCCCGTTTCCTTCGCTGCAAGTGCATTTCCAGTGGTTTCTGACACCGGACGAGCGTTCGCCACTCGTTGGAAGCTTCGGCCATCTTTTGGACCGTTTTGGGTCGCACCACAGTTCTCCCTTCAACGAGCTCGCTTCCCTACCTATACCTCCGGAAAACGTGTCAGGGAGCATGCCAGGAGTGTGGGTTGAAGTCCTCGGAGCACGGGACCCGAAGATCGAAAGACTTATGACCAATACGGAGCAAAGGGAAGAAACCGTCGGGGGACCGCTTTTTACCCCAGGACGAGAAAACTGAGTCCGGGGCATTCCCGCTCGCGTTTTCTTGGGACGAGCACCGGAAGTCCTCGAGCTCAGCCCGTTTCCTTCGCTGCAAGTGCATTTCCAGTGTTTTCTGACACCGGACGAGCGTTCGCCACTCTTTGGAAGCTTCGGCCATCTTTTGGACCGTTTTGGGTCGCACCACAGTTCTCCCTCCAACGAGCTCGCTTCCCGACATATACCTCCGGAAAACGTGTCAGGGAGCATGCCAGGAGTGTGGGTTGAAGTCCTCGGAGCACGAGACCCGAAGATCGAAAGACTTATGACCAATACGGAGCAAAGGGAAGAAACCGTCGGGGGACCGCTTTTTACCCCAAGACGAGAAAACTGAGTCCGGGGCATTCCCGCTCGCGTTTTCTTGGGACGAGCACCGGAAGTCCTCGAGCTCAGCCCGTTTCCTTCGCTGCAAGTGCATTTCCAGTGGTTTCTGACACCGGACGAGCGTTCGTCACTCGTTGGAAGCTTCGGCCATCTTTTGGACCGTTTTGGGTCGCACCACAGTTCTCCCTCCAACGAGCTCGCTTCCCTACCTATACCTCCGGAAAACGTGTCAGGGAGCATGCCAGGAGTGTGGGTTGAAGTCCTCGGAGCACGAGACCCGAAGATCGAAAGACTTATGACCAATACGGAGCAAAGGGAAGAAACCGTCGGGGGACCGCTTTTTACCCCAGGACGAGAAAACTGAGTCCGGGGCATTCCCGCTCGCGTTTTCTTGGGACGAGCTCCGGAAGTCCTCGAGCTCAGCCCGTTTCCTTCGCTGCAAGTGCATTTCCAGTTGTTTCTGACACCGGACGAGCGTTCGCCACTCGTTGTTAGCTTCGGCCATCTTTTGGACCGTTTTGGGTCGCACCACAGTTCTCCCTCCAACGAGCTCGCTTCCCTACCTATACCTCCGGAAAACGTGTCAGGGAGCATGCCAGGAGTGTGGGTTGAAATCCTCGGAGCACGGGACCCGAAGATCGAAAGACTTATGACCAATACGGAGCAAAGGGAAGAAACCGTCGGGGGACCGCTTTTTACTCCAGGATGAGAAAACTGAGTCCGGGGCATTCCCGCTCGCGTTTTCTTGGGACGAGCACCGGAAGTCCTCGAGCTCAGCCCGTTTCCTTCGCTGCAAGTGCATTTCCAGTGGTTTCTGACACCGGACGAGCGTTCGCCACTCGTTGGAAGCTTCGGCCATCTTTTGGACCGTTTTGGGTCGCACCACAGTTCTCCCTCCAACGAGCTCGCTTCCCTACCTATACCTCCGGAAAACGTGTCAGGGAGCATGCCAGGAGTGTGGGTTGAAGTCCTCGGAGCACGGGACCCGAAGATCGAAAGACTTATGACCAATACGGAGCAAAGGGAAGAAACCGTCGGGGGACCGCTTTTTACCCCAGGACGAGAAAACTGAGTCCGGGGCATTCCCGCTCGCGTTTTCTTGGGACGAGCACCGGAAGTCCTCGAGCTCAGCCCGTTTCCTTCGCTGCAAGTGCATTTCCAGTGGTTTCTGACACCGGACGAGCGTTCGCCACTCGTTGGAAGCTTCGGCCATCTTTTGGACCGTTTTGGGTCGCACCACAGTTCTCCCTCCAACGAGCTCGCTTCCCGACCTATACCTCCGGAAAACGTGTCAGGGAGCATGCCAGGAGTGTGGGTTGAAGTCCTCGGAGCACGGGACCCGAAGATCGAAAGACTTATGACCAATACGAAGCAAAGGGAAGAAACCGTCGGGGGACCGCTTTTTACCCCAGGACGAGAAAACTGAGTCCGGGGCATTCCCGCTCGCGTTTTCTTGGGACGAGCACCGGAAGTCCTTGAGCTCAGCCCGTTTCCTTCGCTGCAAGTGCATTTCCAGTGGTTTCTGACACCGGACGAGCGTTCGCCACTCGTTGGAAGCTTCGGCCATCTTTTGGACCGTTTTGGGTCGCACCACAGTTCTCCCTCCAACGAGCTCGCTTCCCTACCTATACCTCCGGAAAACGTGTCAGAGAGCATGCCAGGAGTGTGGGTTGAAGTCCTCGGAGCACGGGACCCGAAGATCGAAAGACTTATGACCAATACGGAGCAAAGGGAAGAAACCGTCGGGGGACCGCTTTTTACCCCAGGACGAGAAAACTGAGTCCGGGGCATTCCCGCTCGCGTTTTCTTGGGACGAGCACCGGAAGTCCTCGAGCTCAGCCCGTTTCCTTCGCTGCAAGTGCATTTCCAGTGGTTTCTGACACCGGACGAGCGTTCGCCACTCGTTGGAAGCTTCGGCCATCTTTTGGACCGTTTTGGGTCGCACCACAGTTCTCCCTCCAACGAGCTCGCTTCCCGACCTATACCTCCGGAAAACGTGTCAGGGAGCATGCCAGGAGTGTGGGTTGAAGTCCTCGCAGCACGAGACCCGAAGATCGAAAGACTTATGACCAATACGGAGCAAAGGGAAGAAACCGTCGGGGGACCGCTTTTTACCCCAGGACGAGAAAACTGAGTCCGGGGCATTCCTGCTCGCGTTTTCTTGGGACGAGCACCGGAAGTCCTCGAGCTCAGCCCGTTTCCTTCGCTGCAAGTGCATTTCCAGTGGTTTCTGACACCGGACAAGCGTTCGCCACTCGTTGGAAGCTTCGGCCATCTTTTGGACCGTTTTGGGTCGCACCACAGTTCTCCCTCCAACGAGCTCGCTTCCCTACCTATACCTCCGGAAAACGTGTCAGAGAGCATGCCAGGAGTGTGGGTTGAAGTCCTCGGAGCACGGGACCCGAAGATCGAAAGACTTATGACCAATACGGAGCAAAGGGAAGAAACCGTCGGGGGACCGCTTTTTACCCCAGGACGAGAAAACTAAGTCCGGGGCATTCCCGCTCGCGTTTTCTTGGGACGAGCACCGGAAGTCCTCGAGCTCAGCCCGTTTCCTTCGCTGCAAGTGCATTTCCAGTGGTTTCTGACACCGGACGAGCGTTCGCCACTCGTTGGAAGCTTCGGCCATCTTTCGGACCGTTTTGGATCGCACCACAGTTCTCCCTCCAACGAGCTCGCTTCCCGACCTATACCTCCGGAAAACGTGTCAGGGAGCATGCCAGGAGTGTGGGTTGAAGTCCTCGGAGCACGGGACCCGAAGATCGAAAGACTTATGACCAATACGGAGCAAAGGGAAGAAACCGTCGGGGGACCGCTTTTTACCCCAGGACGAGAAAACTGAGTCCGGGGCATTCCCGCTCGCGTTTTCTTGGGACGAGCACCGGAAGTCCTCGAGCTCAGCCCGTTTCCTTCGCTGCAAGTGCATTTCCAGTGTTTTCTGACACCGGACGAGCGTTCGCCACTCTTTGGAAGCTTCGGCCATCTTTTGGACCGTTTTGGGTCGCACCACAGTTCTCCCTCCAACGAGCTCGCTTCCCGACCTATACCTCCGGAAAACGTGTCAGGGAGCATGCCAGGAGTGTGGGTTGAAGTCCTCGGAGCACGGGACCCGAAGATCGAAAGACTTATGACCAATACGGAGCAAAGGGAAGAAACCGTCGGGGGACCGCTTTTTACCCCAGGACGAGAAAACTGAGTCCGGGGCATTCCCGCTCGCGTTTTCTTGGGACGAGCACCGGAAGTCCTCGAGCTCAGCCCGTTTCCTTCGCTGCAAGTGCATTTCCAGTGGTTTCTGACACCGGACGAGCGTTCGCCACTCGTTGGAAGCTTCGGCCATCTTTTGGACCGTTTTTGGTCGCACCACAGTTCTCCCTCCAACGAGCTCGCTTCCCGACCTATACCTCCGAAAAACGTGTCAGGGAGCATGCCAGGAGTGTGGGTTGAAGTCCTCGGAGCACGGGACCCGAAGATCGAAAGACTTATGACCAATACGGAGCAAAGGGAAGAAACCGTCGGGGGACCGCTTTTTACCCCTGGACGAGAAAACTGAGTCCGGGGCATTCCCGCTCGCGTTTTCTTGGGACGAGCACCGGAAGTCCTCGAGCTCAGCCCGTTTCCTTCGCTGCAAGTGCATTTCCAGTGGTTTCTGACACCGGACGAGCGTTCGCCACTCGTTGGAAGCTTCGGCCATCTTTTGGACCGTTTTGGGTCGCACCACAGTTCTCCCTCCAACGAGCTCGCTTCCCTACCTATACCTCCGGAAAACGTGTCAGGGAGCATGCCAGGAGTGTGGGTTGAAGTCCTCGGAGCACGGGACCCGAAGATCGAAAGACTTATGACCAATACGGAGCAAAGGGAAGAAACCGTCGGGGGACCGCTTTTTACCCCAGGACGAGAAAACTGAGTCCGGGGCATTCCCGCTCGCGTTTTCTTGGGACGAGCACCGGAAGTCCTCGAGCTCAGCCCGTTTCCTTCGCTGCAAGTGCATTTCCAGTGGTTTCTGACACCGGACGAGCGTTCGCCACTCGTTGGAAGCTTCGGCCATCTTTTGGACCGTTTTGGGTCGCACCACAGTTCTCCCTCCAACGAGCTCGCTTCCCGACCTATACCTCCGGAAAACGTGTCAGGGAGCATGCCAGGAGTGTGGGTTGAAGTCCTCGGAGCACGGGACCCGAAGATCGAAAGACTTATGACCAATACGGAGCAAAGGGAAGAAACCGTCGGGGGACCGCTTTTTACCCCAGGACGAGAAAAATGAGTCCGGGGCATTCCCGCTCGCGTTTTCTTGGGACGAGCACCGGAAGTCCTTGAGCTCAGCCCGTTTCCTTCGCTGCAAGTGCATTTCCAGTGGTTTCTGACACCGGACGAGCGTTCGCCACTCGTTGGAAGCTTCGGCCATCTTTTGGACCGTTTTGGGTCGCACCACAGTTCTCCCTCCAACGAGCTCGCTTCCCGACCTATACCTCCGGAAAACGTGTCAGGGAGCATGCCAGGAGTGTGGGTTGAAGTCCTCGGAGCACGGGACCCGAAGATCGAAAGACTTATGACCAATACGGAGCAAAGGGAAGAAACCGTCGGGGGACCGCTTTTTACCCCAGGACGAGAAAACTGAGTCCGGGGCATTCCTGCTCGCGTTTTCTTGGGACGAGCACCGGAAGTCCTCGAGCTCAGCCCGTTTCCTTCGCTGCAAGTGCATTTCCAGTGGTTTCTGACACCGGACAAGCGTTCGCCACTCGTTGGAAGCTTCGGCCATCTTTTGGACCGTTTTGGGTCGCACCACAGTTCTCCCTCCAACGAGCTCGCTTCCCTACCTATACCTCCGGAAAACGTGTCAGGGAGCATGCCAGGAGTGTGGGTTGAAGTCCTCGGAGCACGGGACCCGAAGATCGAAAGACTTATGACCAATACGGAGCAAAGGGAAGAAACCGTCGGGGGACCGCTTTTTACCCCAGGACGAGAAAACTAAGTCCGGGGCATTCCCGCTCGCGTTTTCTTGGGACGAGCACCGGAAGTCCTCGAGCTCAGCCCGTTTCCTTCGCTGCAAGTGCATTTCCAGTGGTTTCTGACACCGGACGAGCGTTCGCCACTCGTTGGAAGCTTCGGCCATCTTTTGGACCGTTTTGGGTCGCACCACAGTTCTCCCTCCAACGAGCTCGCTTCCCGACCTATACCTCCGGAAAACGTGTCAGGGAGCATGCCAGGAGTGTGGGTTGAAGTCCTCGGAGCACGGGACCCGAAGATCGAAAGACTTATGACCAATACGGAGCAAAGGGAAGAAACCGTCAGGGGACCGCTTTTTACCCCAGGACGAGAAAACTGAGTCCGGGGCATTCCCGCTCGCGTTTTCTTGGGACGAGCACCGGAAGTCCTCGAGCTCAGCCCGTTTCCTTCGCTGCAAGTGCATTTCCAGTGTTTTCTGACACCGGACGAGCGTTCGCCACTCTTTGGAAGCTTCGGCCATCTTTTGGACCGTTTTGGGTCGCACCACAGTTCTCCCTCCAACGAGCTCGCTTCCCGACCTATACCTCCGGAAAACGTGTCAGGGAGCATGCCAGGAGTGTGGGTTGAAGTCATCGGAGCACGAGACCCGAAGATCGAAAGACTTATGACCAATACGGAGCAAAGGGAAGAAACCGTCGGGGGACCGCTTTTTACCCCAAGACGAGAAAACTGAGTCCGGGGCATTCCCGCTCGCGTTTTCTTGGGACGAGCACCGGAAGTCCTCGAGCTCAGCCCGTTTCCTTCGCTGCAAGTGCATTTCCAGTGGTTTCTGACACCGGACGAGCGTTCGTCACTCGTTGGAAGCTTCGGCCATCTTTTGGACCGTTTTGGGTCGCACCACAGTTCTCCCTCCAACGAGCTCGCTTCCCTACCTATACCTCCGGAAAACGTGTCAGGGAGCATGCCAGGAGTGTGGTTTGAAGTCCTCGGAGCACGAGACCCGAAGATCGAAAGACTTATGACCAATACGGAGCAAAGGGAAGAAACCGTCGGGGGACCGCTTTTTACCCCAGGACGAGAAAACTGAGTCCGGGGCATTCCCGCTCGCGTTTTCTTGGGACGAGCACCGGAAGTCCTCGAGCTCAGCCCGTTTCCTTCGCTGCAAGTGCATTTCCAGTGGTTTCTGACACCGGACGAGCGTTCGCCACTCGTTGGAAGCTTCGGCCATCTTTTGGACCGTTTTGGGTCGCACCACAGTTCTCCCTCCAACGAGCTCGCTTCCCGACCTATACCTCCGGAAAACGTGTCAGGGAGCATGCCAGGAGTGTGGGTTGAAGTCCTCGGAGCACGGGACCCGAAGATCGAAAGACTTATGACCAATACGGAGCAAAGGGAAGAAACCGTCGGGGGACCGCTTTTTACCCCAGGACGAGAAAACTGAGTCCGGGGCATTCCTGCTCGCGTTTTCTTGGGACGAGCACCGGAAGTCCTCGAGCTCAGCCCGTTTCCTTCGCTGCAAGTGCATTTCCAGTGGTTTCTGACACCGGACAAGCGTTCGCCACTCGTTGGAAGCTTCGGCCATCTTTTGGACCGTTTTGGGTCGCACCACAGTTCTCCCTCCAACGAGCTCGCTTCCCTACCTATACCTCCGGAAAACGTGTCAGGGAGCATGCCAGGAGTGTGGGTTGAAGTCCTCGGAGCACGGGACCCGAAGATCGAAAGACTTATGACCAATACGGAGCAAAGGGAAGAAACCGTCGGGGGACCGCTTTTTACCCCAGGACGAGAAAACTGAGTCCGGGGCATTCCCGCTCGCGTTTTCTTGGGACGAGCACCGGAAGTCCTCGAGCTCAGCCCGTTTCCTTCGCTGCAAGTGCATTTCCAGTGGTTTCTGACACCGGACGAGCGTTCGCCACTCGTTGGAAGCTTCGGCCATCTTTTGGACCGTTTTGGGTCGCACCACAGTTCTCCCTCCAACGAGCTCGCTTCCCGACCTATACCTCCGGAAAACGTGTCAGGGAGCATGCCAGGAGTGTGGGTTGAAGTCCTCGGAGCACGGGACCCGAAGATCGAAAGACTTATGACCAATACGGAGCAAAGGGAAGAAACCGTCAGGGGACCGCTTTTTACCCCAGGACGAGAAAACTGAGTCCGGGGCATTCCCGCTCGCGTTTTCTTGGGACGAGCACCGGAAGTCCTCGAGCTCAGCCCGTTTCCTTCGCTGCAAGTGCATTTCCAGTGTTTTCTGACACCGGACGAGCGTTCGCCACTCTTTGGAAGCTTCGGCCATCTTTTGGACCGTTTTGGGTCGCACCACAGTCCTCCCTCCAACGAGCTCGCTTCCCGACCTATACCTCCGGAAAACGTGTCAGGGAGCATGCCAGGAGTGTGGGTTGAAGTCATCGGAGCACGAGACCCGAAGATCGAAAGACTTATGACCAATACGGAGCAAAGGGAAGAAACCGTCGGGGGACCGCTTTTTACCCCAAGACGAGAAAACTGAGTCCGGGGCATTCCCGCTCGCGTTTTCTTGGGACGAGCACCGGAAGTCCTCGAGCTCAGCCCGTTTCCTTCGCTGCAAGTGCATTTCCAGTGGTTTCTGACACCGGACGAGCGTTCGTCACTCGTTGGAAGCTTCGGCCATCTTTTGGACCGTTTTGGGTCGCACCACAGTTCTCCCTCCAACGAGCTCGCTTCCCTACCTATACCTCCGGAAAACGTGTCAGGGAGCATGCCAGGAGTGTGGTTTGAAGTCCTCGGAGCACGAGATCCGAAGATCGAAAGACTTATGACCAATACGGAGCAAAGGGAAGAAACCGTCGGGGGACCGCTTTTTACCCCAGGACGAGAAAACTGAGTCCGGGGCATTCCCGCTCGCGTTTTCTTGGGACGAGCACCGGAAGTCCTCGAGCTCAGCCCGTTTCCTTCGCTGCAAGTGCATTTCCAGTGGTTTCTGACACCGGACGAGCGTTCGCCACTCGTTGGAAGCTTCGGCCATCTTTTGGACCGTTTTGGGTCGCACCACAGTTCTCCCTCCAACGAGCTCGCTTCCCTACCTATACCTCCGGAAAACGTGTCAGGGAGCATGCAAGGAGTGTGGGTTGAAGTCCTCGGAGCACGGGACCCGAAGATCGAAAGACTTATGACCAATACGGAGCAAAGGGAAGAAACCGTCGGGGGACCGCTTTTTACCCCAGGACGAGAAAACTGAGTCCGGGGCATTCCCGCTCGCGTTTTCTTGGGACGAGCACCGGAAGTCCTCGAGCTCAGCCCGTTTCCTTCCCTGCAAGTGCATTTCCAGTTGTTTCTGACACCGGACGAGCGTTCGCCACTCGTTGGAAGCTTCGGCCATCTTTTGGACCGTTTTGGGTCGCACCACAGTTCTCCCTCCAACGAGCTCGCTTCCCTACCTATACCTCCGGAAAACGTGTCAGGGAGCATGCCAGGAGTGTGGGTTGAAGTCCTCGGAGCACGGGACCCGAAGATCGAAAGACTTATGACCAATACGGAGCAAAGGGAAGAAACCGTCGGGGGACCGCTTTTTACCCCAGGATGAGAAAACTGAGTCCGGGGCATTCCCGCTCGCGTTTTCTTGGGACGAGCACCGGAAGTCCTCGAGCTCAGCCCGTTTCCTTCGCTGCAAATGCATTTCCAGTGGTTTCTGACACCGGACGAGCGTTCGCCACTCGTTGGAAGCTTCGGCCATCTTTTGGACCGTTTTGGGTCGCACCACAGTTCTCCCTCCAACGAGCTCGCTTCCAGACCTATACCTCCGGAAAACGTGTCAGGGAGCATGCCAGGAGTGTGGGTTGAAGTCCTCGGAGCACGAGACCCGAAGATCGAAAGACTTATGACCAATACGGAGCAAAGGGAAGAAACCGTCGGGGGACCGCTTTTTACCCCAGGACGAGAAAACTGAGTCCGGGGCATTCCTGCTCACGTTTTCTTGGGACGAGCACCGGAAGTCCTCGAGCTCAGCCCGTTTCCTTCGCTGCAAGTGCATTTCCAGTGGTTTCTGACACCGGACCAGCGTTCGCCACTCGTTGGAAGCTTCGGCCATCTTTTGGACCGTTTTGGGTCGCACCACAGTTCTCCCTCCAACGAGCTCGCTTCCCTACCTATACCTCCGGAAAACGTGTCAGGGAGCATGCCAGGAGTGTGGGTTGAAGTCCTCGGAGCACGGGACCCGAAGATCGAAAGACTTATGACCAATACGGAGCAAAGGGAAGAAACCGTCGGGGGACCGCTTTTTACCCCAGGACGAGAAAACTAAGTCCGGGGCATTCCCGCTCGCGTTTTCTTGGGACGAGCACCGGAAGTCCTCGAGCTCAGCCCGTTTCCTTCGCTGCAAGTGCATTTCCAGTGGTTTCTGACACCGGACGAGCGTTCGCCACTCGTTGGAAGCTTCAGCCATCTTTTGGACCGTTTTGGGTCGCACCACAGTTCTCCCTCCAACGAGCTCGCTTCCCGACCTATACCTCCGGAAAACGTGTCAGGGAGCATGCCAGGAGTGTGGGTTGAAGTCCTCGGAGCACGGGACCCGAAGATCGAAAGACTTATGACCAATACGGAGCAAAGGGAAGAAACCGTCGGGGGACCGCTTTTTACCCCAGGACGAGAAAACTGAGTCCGGGGCATTCCCGCTCGCGTTTTCTTGGGACGAGCACCGGAAGTCCTCGAGCTCAGCCCGTTTCCTTCGCTGCAAGTGCATTTCCAGTGTTTTCTGACACCGGACGAGCGTTCGCCACTCTTTGGAAGCTTCGGCCATCTTTTGGACCGTTTTGGGTCGCACCACAGTTCTCCCTCCAACGAGCTCGCTTCCCGACATATACCTCCGGAAAACGTGTCAGGGAGCATGCCAGGAGTGTGGGTTGAAGTCCTCGGAGCACGAGACCCGAAGATCGAAAGACTTATGACCAATACGGAGCAAAGGGAAGAAACCGTCGGGGGACCGCTTTTTACCCCAAGACGAGAAAACTGAGTCCGGGGCATTCCCGCTCGCGTTTTCTTGGGACGAGCACCGGAAGTCCTCGAGCTCAGCCCGTTTCCTTCGCTGCAAGTGCATTTCCAGTGGTTTCTGACACCGGACGAGCGTTCGTCACTCGTTGGAAGCTTCGGCCATCTTTTGGACCGTTTTGGGTCGCACCACAGTTCTCCCTCCAACGAGCTCGCTTCCCTACCTATACCTCCGGAAAACGTGTCAGGGAGCATGCCAGGAGTGTGGGTTGAAGTCCTCGGAGCACGAGACCCGAAGATCGAAAGACTTATGACCAATACGGAGCAAAGGGAAGAAACCGTCGGGGGACCGCTTTTTACCCCAGGACGAGAAAACTGAGTCCGGGGCATTCCCGCTCGCGTTTTCTTGGGACGAGCTCCGGAAGTCCTCGAGCTCAGCCCGTTTCCTTCGCTGCAAGTGCATTTCCAGTTGTTTCTGACACCGGACGAGCGTTCGCCACTCGTTGTTAGCTTCGGCCATCTTTTGGACCGTTTTGGGTCGCACCACAGTTCTCCCTCCAACGAGCTCGCTTCCCTACCTATACCTCCGGAAAACGTGTCAGGGAGCATGCCAGGAGTGTGGGTTGAAATCCTCGGAGCACGGGACCCGAAGATCGAAAGACTTATGACCAATACGGAGCAAAGGGAAGAAACCGTCGGGGGACCGCTTTTTACTCCAGGATGAGAAAACTGAGTCCGGGGCATTCCCGCTCGCGTTTTCTTGGGACGAGCACCGGAAGTCCTCGAGCTCAGCCCGTTTCCTTCGCTGCAAGTGCATTTCCAGTGGTTTCTGACACCGGACGAGCGTTCGCCACTCGTTGGAAGCTTCGGCCATCTTTTGGACCGTTTTGGGTCGCACCACAGTTCTCCCTCCAACGAGCTCGCTTCCCTACCTATACCTCCGGAAAACGTGTCAGGGAGCATGCCAGGAGTGTGGGTTGAAGTCCTCGGAGCACGAGACCCGAAGATCGAAAGACTTATGACCAATACGGAGCAAAGGGAAGAAACCGTCGGGGGACCGCTTTTTACTCCAGGATGAGAAAACTGAGTCCGGGGCATTCCCGCTCGCGTTTTCTTGGGACGAGCACCGGAAGTCCTCGAGCTCAGCCCGTTTCCTTCGCTGCAAGTGCATTTCCAGTGTTTTCTGACACCGGACGAGCGTTCGCCACTCTTTGGAAGCTTCGGCCATCTTTTGGACCGTTTTGGGTCGCACCACAGTTCTCCCTCCAACGAGCTCGCTTCCCGACATATACCTCCGGAAAACGTGTCAGGGAGCATGCCAGGAGTGTGGGTTGAAGTCCTCGGAGCACGAGACCCGAAGATCGAAAGACTTATGACCAATACGGAGCAAAGGGAAGAAACCGTCGGGGGACCGCTTTTTACCCCAAGACGAGAAAACTGAGTCCGGGGCATTCCCGCTCGCGTTTTCTTGGGACGAGCACCGGAAGTCCTCGAGCTCAGCCCGTTTCCTTCGCTGCAAGTGCATTTCCAGTGGTTTCTGACACCGGACGAGCGTTCGTCACTCGTTGGAAGCTTCGGCCATCTTTTGGACCGTTTTGGGTCGCACCACAGTTCTCCCTCCAACGAGCTCGCTTCCCTACCTATACCTCCGGAAAACGTGTCAGGGAGCATGCCAGGAGTGTGGGTTGAAGTCCTCGGAGCACGAGACCCGAAGATCGAAAGACTTATGACCAATACGGAGCAAAGGGAAGAAACCGTCGGGGGACCGCTTTTTACCCCAGGACGAGAAAACTGAGTCCGGGGCATTCCCGCTCGCGTTTTCTTGGGACGAGCTCCGGAAGTCCTCGAGCTCAGCCCGTTTCCTTCGCTGCAAGTGCATTTCCAGTTGTTTCTGACACCGGACGAGCGTTCGCCACTCGTTGTTAGCTTCGGCCATCTTTTGGACCGTTTTGGGTCGCACCACAGTTCTCCCTCCAACGAGCTCGCTTCCCTACCTATACCTCCGGAAAACGTGTCAGGGAGCATGCCAGGAGTGTGGGTTGAAATCCTCGGAGCACGGGACCCGAAGATCGAAAGACTTATGACCAATACGGAGCAAAGGGAAGAAACCGTCGGGGGACCGCTTTTTACTCCAGGATGAGAAAACTGAGTCCGGGGCATTCCCGCTCGCGTTTTCTTGGGACGAGCACCGGAAGTCCTCGAGCTCAGCCCGTTTCCTTCGCTGCAAGTGCATTTCCAGTGGTTTCTGACACCGGACGAGCGTTCGCCACTCGTTGGAAGCTTCGGCCATCTTTTGGACCGTTTTGGGTCGCACCACAGTTCTCCCTCCAACGAGCTCGCTTCCCTACCTATACCTCCGGAAAACGTGTCAGGGAGCATGCCAGGAGTGTGGGTTGAAGTCCTCGGAGCACGGGACCCGAAGATCGAAAGACTTATGACCAATACGGAGCAAAGGGAAGAAACCGTCGGGGGACCGCTTTTTACCCCAGGACGAGAAAACTGAGTCCGGGGCATTCCCGCTCGCGTTTTCTTGGGACGAGCACCGGAAGTCCTCGAGCTCAGCCCGTTTCCTTCGCTGCAAGTGCATTTCCAGTGGTTTCTGACACCGGACGAGCGTTCGCCACTCGTTGGAAGCTTCGGCCATCTTTTGGACCGTTTTGGGTCGCACCACAGTTCTCCCTCCAACGAGCTCGCTTCCCGACCTATACCTCCGGAAAACGTGTCAGGGAGCATGCCAGGAGTGTGGGTTGAAGTCCTCGGAGCACGGGACCCGAAGATCGAAAGACTTATGACCAATACGAAGCAAAGGGAAGAAACCGTCGGGGGACCGCTTTTTACCCCAGGACGAGAAAACTGAGTCCGGGGCATTCCCGCTCGCGTTTTCTTGGGACGAGCACCGGAAGTCCTTGAGCTCAGCCCGTTTCCTTCGCTGCAAGTGCATTTCCAGTGGTTTCTGACACCGGACGAGCGTTCGCCACTCGTTGGAAGCTTCGGCCATCTTTTGGACCGTTTTGGGTCGCACCACAGTTCTCCCTCCAACGAGCTCGCTTCCCTACCTATACCTCCGGAAAACGTGTCAGAGAGCATGCCAGGAGTGTGGGTTGAAGTCCTCGGAGCACGGGACCCGAAGATCGAAAGACTTATGACCAATACGGAGCAAAGGGAAGAAACCGTCGGGGGACCGCTTTTTACCCCAGGACGAGAAAACTAAGTCCGGGGCATTCCCGCTCGCGTTTTCTTGGGACGAGCACCGGAAGTCCTCGAGCTCAGCCCGTTTCCTTCGCTGCAAGTGCATTTCCAGTGGTTTCTGACACCGGACGAGCGTTCGCCACTCGTTGGAAGCTTCGGCCATCTTTCGGACCGTTTTGGATCGCACCACAGTTCTCCCTCCAACGAGCTCGCTTCCCGACCTATACCTCCGGAAAACGTGTCAGGGAGCATTCCAGGAGTGTGGGTTGAAGTCCTCGGAGCACGGGACCCGAAGATCGAAAGACTTATGACCAATACGGAGCAAAGGGAAGAAACCGTCGGGGGACCGCTTTTTACCCCAGGACGAGAAAACTGAGTCCGGGGCATTCCCGCTCGCGTTTTCTTGGGACGAGCACCGGAAGTCCTCGAGCTCAGCCCGTTTCCTTCGCTGCAAGTGCATTTCCAGTGTTTTCTGACACCGGACGAGCGTTCGCCACTCTTTGGAAGCTTCGGCCATCTTTTGGACCGTTTTGGGTCGCACCACAGTTCTCCCTCCAACGAGCTCGCTTCCCGACCTATACCTCCGGAAAACGTGTCAGGGAGCATGCCAGGAGTGTGGGTTGAAGTCCTCGGAGCACGAGACCCGAAGATCGAAAGACTTATGACCAATACGGAGCAAAGGGAAGAAACCGTCGGGGGACCGCTTTTTACCCCAAGACGAGAAAACTGAGTCCGGGGCATTCCCGCTCGCGTTTTCTTGGGACGAGCACCGGAAGTCCTCGAGCTCAGCCCGTTTCCTTCGCTGCAAGTGCATTTCCAGTGGTTTCTGACACCGGACGAGCGTTCGCCACTCGTTGGAAGCTTCGGCCATCTTTTGGACCGTTTTGGGTCGCACCACAGTTCTCCCTCCAACGAGCTCGCTTCCCTACCTATACCTCCGGAAAACGTGTCAGGGAGCATGCCAGGAGTGTGGGTTGAAGTCCTCGGAGCACGGGACCCGAAGATCGAAAGACTTATGACCAATACGGAGCAAAGGGAAGAAACCGTCGGGGGACCGCTTTTTACCCCAGGACGAGAAAACTGAGTCCGGGGCATTCCCGCTCGCGTTTTCTTGGGACGAGCACCGGAAGTCCTCGAGCTCAGCCCGTTTCCTTCGCTGCAAGTGCATTTCCAGTGGTTTCTGACACCGGACGAGCGTTCGCCACTCGTTGGAAGCTTCGGCCATCTTTTGGACCGTTTTGGGTCGCACCACAGTTCTCCCTCCAACGAGCTCGCTTCCCGACCTATACCTCCGGAAAACGTGTCAGGGAGCATGCCAGGAGTGTGGGTTGAAGTCCTCGGAGCACGGGACCCGAAGATCGAAAGACTTATGACCAATACGGAGCAAAGGGAAGAAACCGTCGGGGGACCGCTTTTTACCCCAGGACGAGAAAACTGAGTCCGGGGCATTCCCGCTCGCGTTTTCTTGGGACGAGCACCGGAAGTCCTCGAGCTCAGCCCGTTTCCTTCGCTGCAAGTGCATTTCCAGTGTTTTCTGACACCGGACGAGCGTTCGCCACTCTTTGGAAGCTTCGGCCATCTTTTGGACCGTTTTGGGTCGCACCACAGTTCTCCCTCCAACGAGCTCGCTTCCCGACCTATACCTCCGGAAAACGTGTCAGGGAGCATGCCAGGAGTGTGGGTTGAAGTCCTCGGAGCACGAGACCCGAAGATCAAAAGACTTATAACCAATACGGAGCAAAGGGAAGAAACCGTCGGGGGACCGCTTTTTACCCCAGGACGAGAAAACTGAGTCCGGGGCATTCCCGCTCGCGTTTTCTTGGGACGAGCACCGGAAGTCCTCGAGCTCAGTCCGTTTCCTTCGCTGCAAGTGCATTTCCAGTGGTTTCTGACACCGGACGAGCGTTCGCCACTCGTTGGAAGCTTCGGCCATCTTTTGGACCGTTTTGGGTCGCACCACAGTTCTCCCTCCAACGAGCTCGCTTCCCTACCTATACCTCCGGAAAACGTGTCAGGGAGCATGCGAGGAGTGTGGGTTGAAGTCCTCGGAGCACGGGACCCGAAGATCGAAAGACTTATGACCAATACGGAGCAAAGGGAAGAAACCGTCGGGGGACCGCTTTTTACCCCAGGACGAGAAAACTGAGTCCGGGGCATTCCCGCTCGCGTTTTCTTGGGACGAGCACCGGAAGTCCTCGAGCTCAGCCCGTTTCCTTCGCTGCAAGTGCATTTCCAGTGGTTTCTGACACCGGACGAGCGTTCGCCACTCGTTGGAAGCTTCGGCCATCTTTTGGACCGTTTTGGGTCGCACCACAGTTCTCCCTCCAACGAGCTCGCTTCCCGACCTATACCTCCGGAAAACGTGTCAGGGAGCATGCCAGGAGTGTGGGTTGAAGTCCTCGGAGCACGGGACCCGAAGATCGAAAGACTTATGACCAATACGGAGCAAAGGGAAGAAACCGTCGGGGGACCGCTTTTTACCCCAGGACGAGAAAACTGAGTCCGGGGCATTCCCGCTCGCGTTTTCTTGGGACGAGCACCGGAAGTCCTCGAGCTCAGCCCGTTTCCTTCGCTGCAAGTGCATTTCCAGTGTTTTCTGACACCGGACGAGCGTTCGCCACTCTTTGGAAGCTTCGGCCATCTTTTGGACCGTTTTGGGTCGCACCACAGTTCTCCCTCCAACGAGCTCGCTTCCCGACCTATACCTCCGGAAAACGTGTCAGGGAGCATGCCAGGAGTGTGGGTTGAAGTCCTCGGAGCACGAGACCCGAAGATCAAAAGACTTATAACCAATACGGAGCAAAGGGAAGAAACCGTCGGGGGACCGCTTTTTACCCCAGGACGAGAAAACTGAGTCCGGGGCATTCCCGCTCGCGTTTTCTTGGGACGAGCACCGGAAGTCCTCGAGCTCAGTCCGTTTCCTTCGCTGCAAGTGCATTTCCAGTGGTTTCTGACACCGGACGAGCGTTCGCCACTCGTTCGAAGCTTCGGCCATCTTTTGGACCGTTTTGGGTCGCACCACAGTTCTCCCTCCAACGAGCTCGCTTCCCTACCTATACCTCCGGAAAACGTGTCAGGGAGCATGCCAGGAGTGTGGGTTGAAGTCCTCGGAGCACGGGACCCGAAGATCGAAAGACTTATGACCAATACGGAGCAAAGGGAAGAAACCGTCGGGGGACCGCTTTTTACCCCAGGACGAGAAAACTGAGTCCGGGGCATTCCCGCTCGCGTTTTCTTGGGACGAGCACCGGAAGTCCTCGAGCTCAGCCCGTTTCCTTCGCTGCAAGTGCATTTCCAGTGGTTTCTGACACCGGACGAGCGTTCGCCACTCGTTGGAAGCTTCGGCCATCTTTTGGACCGTTTTGGGTCGCACCACAGTTCTCCCTCCAACGAGCTCGCTTCCCTACCTATACCTCCGGAAAACGTGTCAGGGAGCATGCCAGGAGTGTGGGTTGAAGTCCTCGGAGCACGGGACCCGAAGATCGAAAGACTTATGACCAATACGGAGCAAAGGGAAGAAACCGTCGGGGGACCGCTTTTTACCCCAGGACGAGAAAACTGAGTCCGGGGCATTCCCGCTCGCGTTTTCTTGGGACGAGCACCGGAAGTCCTCGAGCTCAGCCCGTTTCCTTCGCTGCAAGTGCATTTCCAGTGGTTTCTGACACCGGACGAGCGTTCGCCACTCGTTGGAAGCTTCGGCCATCTTTTGGACCGTTTTGGGTCGCACCACAGTTCTCCCTCCAACGAGCTCGCTTCCCGACGTATACCTCTGGAAAACGTGTCAGGGAGCATGCCAGGAGTGTGGGTTGAAGTCCTCGGAGCACGGGACCCGAAGATCGAAAGACTTATGACCAATACGGAGCAAAGGGAAGAAACCGTCGGGGGACCGCTTTTTACCCCAGGACGAGAAAACTGAGTCCGGGGCATTCCCGCTCGCGTTTTCTTGGGACCAGCACCGGAAGTCCTCGAGCTCAGCCCGTTTCCTTCGCTGCAAGTGCATTTCCAGTGGTTTCTGACACCGGACGAGCGTTCGCCACTCGTTGGAAGCTTCGGCCATCTTTTGGACCGTTTTGGGTCGCACCACAGTTCTCCCTCCAACGAGCTCGCTTCCCGACCTATACCTCCGGAAAACGTGTCAGGGAGCATGCCAGGAGTGTGGGTTGAAGTCCTCGGAGCACGGGACCCGAAGATCGAAAGACTTATGACCAATACGGAGCAAAGGGAAGAAACCGTCGGGGGACCGCTTTTTACCCCAGGACGAGAAAACTGAGTCCGGGGCATTCCCGCTCGCGTTTTCTTGGGACGAGCACTGGAAGTCCTCGAGCTCAGCCCGTTTCCTTCGCTGCAAGTGCATTTCCAGTGGTTTCTGACACCGGACGAGCGTTCGCCACTCGTTGGAAGCTTCGGCCATCTTTTGGACCGTTTTGGGTCGCACCACAGTTCTCCCTCCAACGAGCTCGCTTCCCGACCTATACCTCCGGAAAACGTGTCAGGGAGCATGCCAGGAGTGTGGGTTGAAGTCCTCGGAGCACGAGACCCGAAGATCGAAAGACTTATGACCAATACGGAGCAAAGGGAAGAAACCGTCGGGGGACCGCTTTTTACCCCAGGACGAGAAAACTGAGTCCGGGGCATTCCCGCTCGCGTTTTCTTGGGACGAGGACCGGAAGTCCTCGAGCTCAGCCCGTTTCCTTCGCTGCAAGTGCATTTCCAGTGGTTTCTGACACCGGACGAGCGTTCGCCACTCGTTGGAAGCTTCGGCCATCTTTTGGACCGTTTTGGGTCGCACCACAGTTCTCCCTCCAACGAGCTCGCTTCCCGACCTATACCTCCGGAAAACGTGTCAGGGAGCATGCCAGGAGTGTGGGTTGAAGTCCTCGGAGCACGGGACCCGAAGATCGAAAGACTTATGACCAATACGGAGCAAAGGGAAGAAACCGTCGGGGGACCGCTTTTTACCCCAGGACGAGAAAACTGAGTCCGGGGCATTCCCGCTCGCGTTTTCTTGGGACGAGCACCGGAAGTCCTCGAGCTCAGCCCGTTTCCTTCGCTGCAAGTGCATTTCCAGTGGTTTCTGACACCGGACGAGCGTTCGCCACTCGTTGGAAGCTTCGGCCATCTTTTGGACCGTTTTGGGTCGCACCACAGTTCTCCCTCCAACGAGCTCGCTTCCCTACCTATACCTCCGGAAAACGTGTCAGGGAGCATGCCAGGAGTGTGGGTTGAAGTCCTCGGAGCACGGGACCCGAAGATCGAAAGACTTATGACCAATACGGAGCAAAGGGAAGAAACCGTCGGGGGACCGCTTTTTACCCCAGGACGAGAAAACTGAGTCCGGGGCATTCCCGCTCGCGTTTTCTTGGGACGAGCACCGGAAGTCCTCGAGCTCAGCCCGTTTCCTTCGCTGCAAGTGCATTTTCAGTGGTTTCTGACACCGGACGAGCGTTCGCCACTCGTTGGAAGCTTCGGCCATCTTTTGGACCGTTTTGGGTCGCACCACAGTTCTCCCTCCAACGAGCTCGCTTCCCGACGTATACCTCTGGAAAACGTGTCAGTAAGCATGCCAGGAGTGTGGGTTGAAGTCCTCGGAGCACGGGACCCGAAGATCGAAAGACTTATGACCAATACGGAGCAAAGGGAAGAAACCGTCGGGGGACCGCTTTTTACCCCAGGACGAGAAAACTGAGTCCGGGGCATTCCCGCTCGCGTTTTCTTGGGACGAGCACCGGAAGTCCTCGAGCTCAGCCCGTTTCCTTCGCTGCAAGTGCATTTCCAGTGGTTTCTGACACCGGACGAGCGTTCGCCACTCGTTGGAAGCTTCGGCCATCTTTTGGACCGTTTTGGGTCGCACCACAGTTCTCCCTCCAACGAGCTCGCTTCCCTACCTATACCTCCGGAAAACGTGTCAGGGAGCATGCCAGGAGTGTGGGTTGAAGTCCTCGGAGCACGGGACCCGAAGATCGAAAGACTTATGACCAATACGGAGCAAAGGGAAGAAACCGTCGGGGGACCGCTTTTTACCCCAGGACGAGAAAACTGAGTCCGGGGCATTCCCGCTCGCGTTTTCTTGGGACGAGCACCGGAAGTCCTCGAGCTCAGCCCGTTTCCTTCGCTGCAAGTGCATTTCCAGTGGTTTCTGACACCGGACGAGCGTTCGCCACTCGTTGGAAGCTTCGGCCATCTTTTGGACCGTTTTGGGTCGCACCACAGTTCTCCCTCCAACGAGCTCGCTTCCCGACCTATACCTCTGGAAAACGTGTCAGGGAGCATGCCAGGAGTGTGGGTTGAAGTCCTCGGAGCACGAGACCCGAAGATCGAAAGACTTATGACCAATACGGAGCAAAGGGAAGAAACCGTCGGGGGACCGCTTTTTACCCCAGGACGAGAAAACTGAGTCCGGGGCATTCCCGCTCGCGTTTTCTTGGGACGAGCACCGGAAGTCCTCGAGCTCAGCCCGTTTCCTTCGCTGCAAGTGCATTTCCAGTGGTTTCTGACACCGGACGAGCGTTCGCCACTCGTTGGAAGCTTCGGCCATCTTTTGGACCGTTTTGGGTCGCACCACAGTTCTCCCTCCAACGAGCTCGCTTCCCGACCTATACCTCCGGAAAACGTGTCAGGGAGCATGCCAGGAGTGTGGGTTGAAGTCCTCGGAGCACGAGACCCGAAGATCGAAAGACTTATGACCAATACGGAGCAAAGGGAAGAAACCGTCGGGGGACCGCTTTTTACCCCAGGACGAGAAAACTGAGTCCGGGGCATTCCCGCTCGCGTTTTCTTGGGACGAGCACCGGAAGTCCTCGAGCTCAGCCCGTTTCCTTCGCTGCAAGTGCATTTCCAGTGGTTTCTGACACCGGACGAGCGTTCGCCACTCGTTGGAAGCTTCGGCCATCTTTTGGACCGTTTTGGGTCGCACCACAGTTCTCCCTCCAACGAGCTCGCTTCCCGACCTATACCTCCGGAAAACGTGTCAGGGAGCATGCCAGGAGTGTGGGTTGAAGTCCTCGGAGCACGAGACCCGAAGATCGAAAGACTTATGACCAATACGGAGCAAAGGGAAGAAACCGTCGGGGGACCGCTTTTTACCCCAGGACGAGAAAACTGAGTCCGGGGCATTCCCGCTCGCGTTTTCTTGGGACGAGCACCGGAAGTCCTCGAGCTCAGCCCGTTTCCTTCGCTGCAAGTGCATTTCCAGTGGTTTCTGACACCGGACGAGCGTTCGCCACTCGTTGGAAGCTTCGGCCATCTTTTGGACCGTTTTGGGTCGCACCACAGTTCTCCCTCCAACGAGCTCGCTTCCCGACCTATACCTCCGGAAAACGTGTCAGGGAGCATGCCAGGAGTGTGGGTTGAAGTCCTCGGAGCACGAGACCCGAAGATCGAAAGACTTATGACCAATACGGAGCAAAGGGAAGAAACCGTCGGGGGACCGCTTTTTACCCCAGGACGAGAAAACTGAGTCCGGGGCATTCCCGCTCGCGTTTTCTTGGGACGAGCACCGGAAGTCCTCGAGCTCAGCCCGTTTCCTTCGCTGCAAGTGCATTTCCAGTGGTTTCTGACACCGGACGAGCGTTCGCCACTCGTTGGAAGCTTCGGCCATCTTTTGGACCGTTTTGGGTCGCACCACAGTTCTCCCTCCAACGAGCTCGCTTCCCGACCTATACCTCCGGAAAACGTGTCAGGGAGCATGCCAGGAGTGTGGGTTGAAGTCCTCGGAGCACGAGACCCGAAGATCGAAAGACTTATGACCAATACGGAGCAAAGGGAAGAAACCGTCGGGGGACCGCTTTTTACCCCAGGACGAGAAAACTGAGTCCGGGGCATTCCCGCTCGCGTTTTCTTGGGACGAGCACCGGAAGTCCTCGAGCTCAGCCCGTTTCCTTCGCTGCAAGTGCATTTCCAGTGGTTTCTGACACCGGACGAGCGTTCGCCACTCGTTGGAAGCTTCGGCCATCTTTTGGACCGTTTTGGGTCGCACCACAGTTCTCCCTCCAACGAGCTCGCTTCCCGACCTATACCTCCGGAAAACGTGTCAGGGAGCATGCCAGGAGTGTGGGTTGAAGTCCTCGGAGCACGAGACCCGAAGATCGAAAGACTTATGACCAATACGGAGCAAAGGGAAGAAACCGTCGGGGGACCGCTTTTTACCCCAGGACGAGAAAACTGAGTCCGGGGCATTCCCGCTCGCGATTTCTTGGGACGAGCACCGGAAGTCCTCGAGCTCAGCCCGTTTCCTTCGCTGCAAGTGCATTTCCAGTGGTTTCTGACACCGGACGAGCGTTCGCCACTCGTTGGAAGCTTCGGCCATCTTTTGGACCGTTTTGGGTCGCACCACAGTTCTCCCTCCAACGAGCTCGCTTCCCGACCTATACCTCCGGAAAACGTGTCAGGGAGCATGCCAGGAGTGTGGGTTGAAGTCCTCGGAGCACGAGACCCGAAGATCGAAAGACTTATGACCAATACGGAGCAAAGGGAAGAAACCGTCGGGGGACCGCTTTTTACCCCAGGACGAGAAAACTGAGTCCGGGGCATTCCCGCTCGCGTTTTCTTGGGACGAGCACCGGAAGTCCTCGAGCTCAGCCCGTTTCCTTCGCTGCAAGTGCATTTCCAGTGGTTTCTGACACCGGACGAGCGTTCGCCACTCGTTGGAAGCTTCGGCCATCTTTTGGACCGTTTTGGGTCGCACCACAGTTCTCCCTCCAACGAGCTCGCTTCCCGACCTATACCTCCGGAAAACGTGTCAGGGAGCATGCCAGGAGTGTGGGTTGAAGTCCTCGGAGCACGAGACCCGAAGATCGAAAGACTTATGACCAATACGGAGCAAAGGGAAGAAACCGTCGGGGGACCGCTTTTTACCCCAGGACGAGAAAACTGAGTCCGGGGCATTCCCGCTCGCGATTTCTTGGGACGAGCACCGGAAGTCCTCGAGCTCAGCCCGTTTCCTTCGCTGCAAGTGCATTTCCAGTGGTTTCTGACACCGGACGAGCGTTCGCCACTCGTTGGAAGCTTCGGCCATCTTTTGGACCGTTTTGGGTCGCACCACAGTTCTCCCTCCAACGAGCTCGCTTCCCGACCTATACCTCCGGAAAACGTGTCAGGGAGCATGCCAGGAGTGTGGGTTGAAGTCCTCGGAGCACGAGACCCGAAGATCGAAAGACTTATGACCAATACGGAGCAAAGGGAAGAAACCGTCGGGGGACCGCTTTTTACCCCAGGACGAGAAAACTGAGTCCGGGGCATTCCCGCTCGCGTTTTCTTGGGACGAGCACCGGAAGTCCTCGAGCTCAGCCCGTTTCCTTCGCTGCAAGTGCATTTCCAGTGGTTTCTGACACCGGACGAGCGTTCGCCACTCGTTGGAAGCTTCGGCCATCTTTTGGACCGTTTTGGGTCGCACCACAGTTCTCCCTCCAACGAGCTCGCTTCCCGACCTATACCTCCGGAAAACGTGTCAGGGAGCATGCCAGGAGTGTGGGTTGAAGTCCTCGGAGCACGAGACCCGAAGATCGAAAGACTTATGACCAATACGGAGCAAAGGGAAGAAACCGTCGGGGGACCGCTTTTTACCCCAGGACGAGAAAACTGAGTCCGGGGCATTCCCGCTCGCGTTTTCTTGGGACGAGCACCGGAAGTCCTCGAGCTAAGCCCGTTTCCTTCGCTGCAAGTGCATTTCCAGTGGTTTCTGACACCGGACGAGCGTTCGCCACTCGTTGGAAGCTTCGGCCATCTTTTGGACCGTTTTGGGTCGCACCACAGTTCTCCCTCCAACGAGCTCGCTTCCCGACCTATACCTCCGGAAAACGTGTCAGGGAGCATGCCAGGAGTGTGGGTTGAAGTCCTCGGAGCACCAGACCCGAAGATCGAAAGACTTATGACCAATACGGAGCAAAGGGAAGAAACCGTCGGGGGACCGCTTTTTACCCCAGGACGAGAAAACTGAGTCCGGGGCATTCCCGCTCGCGTTTTCTTGGGACGAGCACCGGAAGTCCTCGAGCTCAGCCCGTTTCCTTCGCTGCAAGTGCATTTCCAGTGGTTTCTGACACCGGACGAGCGTTCGCCACTCGTTGGAAGCTTCGGCCATCTTTTGGACCGTTTTGGGTCGCACCACAGTTCTCCCTCCAACGAGCTCGCTTCCCGACCTATACCTCCGGAAAACGTGTCAGGGAGCATGCCAGGAGTGTGGGTTGAAGTCCTCGGAGCACGAGACCCGAAGATCGAAAGACTTATGACCAATACGGAGCAAAGGGAAGAAACCGTCGGGGGACCGCTTTTTACCCCAGGACGAGAAAACTGAGTCCGGGGCATTCCCGCTCGCGTTTTCTTGGGACGAGCACCGGAAGTCCTCGAGCTCAGCCCGTTTCCTTCGCTGCAAGTGCATTTCCAGTGGTTTCTGACACCGGACGAGCGTTCGCCACTCGTTGGAAGCTTCGGCCATCTTTTGGACCGTTTTGGGTCGCACCACAGTTCTCCCTCCAACGAGCTCGCTTCCCGACCTATACCTCCGGAAAACGTGTCAGGGAGCATGCCAGGAGTGTGGGTTGAAGTCCTCGGAGCACGAGACCCGAAGATCGAAAGACTTATGACCAATACGGAGCAAAGGGAAGAAACCGTCGGGGGACCGCTTTTTACCCCAGGACGAGAAAACTGAGTCCGGGGCATTCCCGCTCGCGTTTTCTTGGGACGAGCACCGGAAGTCCTCGAGCTCAGCCCGTTTCCTTCGCTGCAAGTGCATTTCCAGTGGTTTCTGACACCGGACGAGCGTTCGCCACTCGTTGGAAGCTTCGGCCATCTTTTGGACCGTTTTGGGTCGCACCACAGTTCTCCCTCCAACGAGCTCGCTTCCCGACCTATACCTCCGGAAAACGTGTCAGGGAGCATGCCAGGAGTGTGGGTTGAAGTCCTCGGAGCACGAGACCCGAAGATCGAAAGACTTATGACCAATACGGAGCAAAGGGAAGAAACCGTCGGGGGACCGCTTTTTACCCCAGGACGAGAAAACTGAGTCCGGGGCATTCCCGCTCGCGTTTTCTTGGGACGAGAACCGGAAGTCCTCGAGCTCAGCCCGTTTCCTTCGCTGCAAGTGCATTTCCAGTGGTTTCTGACACCGGACGAGCGTTCGCCACTCGTTGGAAGCTTCGGCCATCTTTTGGACCGTTTTGGGTCGCACCACAGTTCTCCCTCCAACGAGCTCGCTTCCCGACCTATACCTCCGGAAAACGTGTCAGGGAGCATGCCAGGAGTGTGGGTTGAAGTCCTCGGAGCACGAGACCCGAAGATCGAAAGACTTATGACCAATACGGAGCAAAGGGAAGAAACCGTCGGGGGACCGCTTTTTACCCCAGGACGAGAAAACTGAGTCCGGGGCATTCCCGCTCGCGTTTTCTTGGGACGAGCACCGGAAGTCCTCGAGCTCAGCCCGTTTCCTTCGCTGCAAGTGCATTTCCAGTGGTTTCTGACACCGGACGAGCGTTCGCCACTCGTTGGAAGCTTCGGCCATCTTTTGGACCGTTTTGGGTCGCACCACAGTTCTCCCTCCAACGAGCTCGCTTCCCGACCTATACCTCCGGAAAACGTGTCAGGGAGCATGCCAGGAGTGTGGGTTGAAGTCCTCGGAGCACGAGACCCGAAGATCGAAAGACTTATGACCAATACGGAGCAAAGGGAAGAAACCGTCGGGGGACCGCTTTTTACCCCAGGACGAGAAAACTGAGTCCGGGGCATTCCCGCTCGCGTTTTCTTGGGACGAGCACCGGAAGTCCTCGAGCTCAGCCCGTTTCCTTCGCTGCAAGTGCATTTCCAGTGGTTTCTGACACCGGACGAGCGTTCGCCACTCGTTGGAAGCTTCGGCCATCTTTTGGACCGTTTTGGGTCGCACCACAGTTCTCCCTCCAACGAGCTCGCTTCCCGACCTATACCTCCGGAAAACGTGTCAGGGAGCATGCCAGGAGTGTGGGTTGAAGTCCTCGGAGCACGAGACCCGAAGATCGAAAGACTTATGACCAATACGGAGCAAAGGGAAGAAACCGTCGGGGGACCGCTTTTTACCCCAGGACGAGAAAACTGAGTCCGGGGCATTCCCGCTCGCGATTTCTTGGGACGAGCACCGGAAGTCCTCGAGCTCAGCCCGTTTCCTTCGCTGCAAGTGCATTTCCAGTGGTTTCTGACACCGGACGAGCGTTCGCCACTCGTTGGAAGCTTCGGCCATCTTTTGGACCGTTTTGGGTCGCACCACAGTTCTCCCTCCAACGAGCTCGCTTCCCGACCTATACCTCCGGAAAACGTGTCAGGGAGCATGCCAGGAGTGTGGGTTGAAGTCCTCGGAGCACGAGACCCGAAGATCGAAAGACTTATGACCAATACGGAGCAAAGGGAAGAAACCGTCGGGGGACCGCTTTTTACCCCAGGACGAGAAAACTGAGTCCGGGGCATTCCCGCTCGCGTTTTCTTGGGACGAGCACCGGAAGTCCTCGAGCTCAGCCCGTTTCCTTCGCTGCAAGTGAATTTCCAGTGGTTTCTGACACCGGACGAGCGTTCGCCACTCGTTGGAAGCTTCGGCCATCTTTTGGACCGTTTTGGGTCGCACCACAGTTCTCCCTCCAACGAGCTCGCTTCCCGACCTATACCTCCGGAAAACGTGTCAGGGAGCATGCCAGGAGTGTGGGTTGAAGTCCTCGGAGCACGAGACCCGAAGATCGAAAGACTTATGACCAATACGGAGCAAAGGGAAGAAACCGTCGGGGGACCGCTTTTTACCCCAGGACGAGAAAACTGAGTCCGGGGCATTCCCGCTCGCGATTTCTTGGGACGAGCACCGGAAGTCCTCGAGCTCAGCCCGTTTCCTTCGCTGCAAGTGCATTTCCAGTGGTTTCTGACACCGGACGAGCGTTCGCCACTCGTTGGAAGCTTCGGCCATCTTTTGGACCGTTTTGGGTCGCACCACAGTTCTCCCTCCAACGAGCTCGCTTCCCGACCTATACCTCCGGAAAACGTGTCAGGGAGCATGCCAGGAGTGTGGGTTGAAGTCCTCGGAGCACGAGACCCGAAGATCGAAAGACTTATGACCAATACGGAGCAAAGGGAAGAAACCGTCGGGGGACCGCTTTTTACCCCAGGACGAGAAAACTGAGTCCGGGGCATTCCCGCTCGCGTTTTCTTGGGACGAGCACCGGAAGTCCTCGAGCTCAGCCCGTTTCCTTCGCTGCAAGTGCATTTCCAGTGGTTTCTGACACCGGACGAGCGTTCGCCACTCGTTGGAAGCTTCGGCCATCTTTTGGACCGTTTTGGGTCGCACCACAGTTCTCCCTCCAACGAGCTCGCTTCCCGACCTATACCTCCGGAAAACGTGTCAGGGAGCATGCCAGGAGTGTGGGTTGAAGTCCTCGGAGCACGAGACCCGAAGATCGAAAGACTTATGACCAATACGGAGCAAAGGGAAGAAACCGTCGGGGGACCGCTTTTTACCCCAGGACGAGAAAACTGAGTCCGGGGCATTCCCGCTCGCGTTTTCTTGGGACGAGCACCGGAAGTCCTCGAGCTCAGCCCGTTTCCTTCGCTGCAAGTGCATTTCCAGTGGTTTCTGACACCGGACGAGCGTTCGCCACTCGTTGGAAGCTTCGGCCATCTTTTGGACCGTTTTGGGTCGCACCACAGTTCTCCCTCCAACGAGCTCGCTTCCCGACCTATACCTCCGGAAAACGTGTCAGGGAGCATGCCAGGAGTGTGGGTTGAAGTCCTCGGAGCACGAGACCCGAAGATCGAAAGACTTATGACCAATACGGAGCAAAGGGAAGAAACCGTCGGGGGACCGCTTTTTACCCCAGGACGAGAAAACTGAGTCCGGGGCATTCCCGCTCGCGATTTCTTGGGACGAGCACCGGAAGTCCTCGAGCTCAGCCCGTTTCCTTCGCTGCAAGTGCATTTCCAGTGGTTTCTGACACCGGACGAGCGTTCGCCACTCGTTGGAAGCTTCGGCCATCTTTTGGACCGTTTTGGGTCGCACCACAGTTCTCCCTCCAACGAGCTCGCTTCCCGACCTATACCTCCGGAAAACGTGTCAGGGAGCATGCCAGGAGTGTGGGTTGAAGTCCTCGGAGCACGAGACCCGAAGATCGAAAGACTTATGACCAATACGGAGCAAAGGGAAGAAACCGTCGGGGGACCGCTTTTTACCCCAGGACGAGAAAACTGAGTCCGGGGCATTCCCGCTCGCGTTTTCTTGGGACGAGCACCGGAAGTCCTCGAGCTCAGCCCGTTTCCTTCGCTGCAAGTGCATTTCCAGTGGTTTCTGACACCGGACGAGCGTTCGCCACTCGTTGGAAGCTTCGGCCATCTTTTGGACCGTTTTGGGTCGCACCACAGTTCTCCCTCCAACGAGCTCGCTTCCCGACCTATACCTCCGGAAAACGTGTCAGGGAGCATGCCAGGAGTGTGAGTTGAAGTCCTCGGAGCACGAGACCCGAAGATCGAAAGACTTATGACCAATACGGAGCAAAGGGAAGAAACCGTCGGGGGACCGCTTTTTACCCCAGGACGAGAAAACTGAGTCCGGGGCATTCCCGCTCGCGTTTTCTTGGGACGAGCACCGGAAGTCCTCGAGCTCAGCCCGTTTCCTTCGCTGCAAGTGCATTTCCAGTGGTTTCTGACACCGGACGAGCGTTCGCCACTCGTTGGAAGCTTCGGCCATCTTTTGGACCGTTTTGGGTCGCACCACAGTTCTCCCTCCAACGAGCTCGCTTCCCGACCTATACCTCCGGAAAACGTGTCAGGGAGCATGCCAGGAGTGTGGGTTGAAGTCCTCGGAGCACGACACCCGAAGATCGAAAGACTTATGACCAATACGGAGCAAAGGGAAGAAACCGTCGGGGGACCGCTTTTTACCCCAGGACGAGAAAACTGAGTCCGGGGCATTCCCGCTCGCGTTTTCTTGGGACGAGCACCGGAAGTCCTCGAGCTCAGCCTGTTTCCTTCGCTGCAAGTGCATTTCCAGTGGTTTCTGACACCGGACGAGCGTTCGCCACTCGTTGGAAGCTTCGGCCATCTTTTGGACCGTTTTGGGTCGCACCACAGTTCTCCCTCCAACGAGCTCGCTTCCCGACCTATACCTCCGGAAAACGTGTCAGGGAGCATGCCAGGAGTGTGGGTTGAAGTCCTCGGAGCACGAGACCCGAAGATCGAAAGACTTATGACCAATACGGAGCAAAGGGAAGAAACCGTCGGGGGACCGCTTTTTACCCCAGGACGAGAAAACTGAGTCCGGGGCATTCCCGCTCGCGTTTTCTTGGGACGAGCACCGGAAGTCCTCGAGCTCAGCCCGTTTCCTTCGCTGCAAGTGCATTTCCAGTGGTTTCTGACACCGGACGAGCGTTCGCCACTCGTTGGAAGCTTCGGCCATCTTTTGGACCGTTTTGGGTCGCACCATAGTTCTCCCTCCAACGAGCTCGCTTCCCGACCTATACCTCCGGAAAACGTGTCAGGGAGCATGCCAGGAGTGTGGGTTGAAGTCCTCGGAGCACGAGACCCGAAGATCGAAAGACTTATGACCAATACGGAGCAAAGGGAAGAAACCGTCGGGGGACCGCTTTTTACCCCAGGACGAGAAAACTGAGTCCGGGGCATTCCCGCTCGCGTTTTCTTGGGACGAGCACCGGAAGTCCTCGAGCTCAGCCGGTTTCCTTCGCTGCAAGTGCATTTCCAGTGGTTTCTGACACCGGACGAGCGTTCGCCACTCGTTGGAAGCTTCGGCCATCTTTTGGACCGTTTTGGGTCGCACCACAGTTCTCCCTCCAACGAGCTCGCTTCCCGACCTATACCTCCGGAAAAACGTGTCAGGGAGCATGCCAGGGAGTGTGGGTTGAAGTCCTCGGAGCACGAGACCCGAAGATCGAAAGACTTATGACCAATACGGAGCAAAGGGAAGAAACCGTCGGGGGACCGCTTTTTTACCCCAGGACGAGAAAACTGAGTCCGGGGCATTCCCGCTCGCGTTTTCTTGGGACGAGCACCGGAAGTCCTCGAGCTCAGCCCGTTTCCTTCGCTGCAAGTGCATTTCCAGTGGTTTCTGACACCGGACGAGCGTTCGCCACTCGTTGGAAGCTTCGGCCATCTTTTGGACCGTTTTGGGTCGCACCACAGTTCTCCCTCCAACGAGCTCGCTTCCCGACCTATACCTCCGGAAAACGTGTCAGGGAGCATGCCAGGAGTGTGGGTTGAAGTCCTCGGAGCACGAGACCCGAAGATCGAAAGACTTATGACCAATACGGAGCAAAGGGAAGAAACCGTCGGGGGACCGCTTTTTACCCCAGGACGAGGAAAACTGAGTCCGGGGCATTCCCGCTCGCGTTTTCTTGGGGACGAGCACCGGAAGTCCTCGAGCTCAGCCCGTTTCCTTCGCTGCAAGTGCATTTCCAGTGGTTTCTGACACCGGACGAGCGTTCGCCACTCGTTGGAAGCTTCGGCCATCTTTTGGACCGTTTTGGGTCGCACCACAGTTCTCCCTCCAACGAGCTCGCTTCCCGACCTATACCTCCGGAAAACGTGTCAGGGAGCATGCCAGGAGTGTGGGTTGAAGTCCTCGGAGCACGAGACCCGAAGATCGAAAGACTTATGACCAATACGGAGCAAAGGGAAGAAACCGTCGGGGGACCGCTTTTTACCCCAGGACGAGAAAACTGAGTCCGGGGCATTCCCGCTCGCGTTTTCTTGGGACGAGCACCGGAAGTCCTCGAGCTCAGCCCGTTTCCTTCGCTGCAAGTGCATTTCCAGTGGTTTCTGACACCGGACGAGCGTTCGCCACTCGTTGGAAGCTTTCGGCCATCTTTTGGACCGTTTTGGGTCGCACATAGTTCTCCCTCCAACGAGCTCGCTTCCCGACCTATACCTCCGGAAAACGTGTCAGGGAGCATGCCAGGAGTGTGGGTTGAAGTCCTCGGAGCACGAGACCCGAAGATCGAAAGACTTATGACCAATACGGAGCAAAGGGAAGAAACCGTCGGGGGGACCGCTTTTTACCCCAGGACGAGAAAACTGAGTCCGGGGGCATTCCCGCTCGCGTTTTCTTGGGACGAGCACCGGAAGTCCTCGAGCTCAGCCTGTTTCCTTCGCTGCAAGTGCATTTCCAGTGGTTTCTGACACCGGGACGAGCGTTTCGCCACTCGTTGGAAGCTTCGGCCATCTTTTGGACCGTTTTGGGTCGCACCACAGTTCTCCCTCCAACGAGCTCGCTTCCCGACCTATACCTCGGCCGGCCAGG